>NC_057797.1:223079866-223080482 GCF_018294505.1 Triticum aestivum
GCGACGCCGCCTCCTCCATCGCGCGCCGGCCACCGCCGCCCACTCCGGCCGCCGCCTAGCTTCGCCGCGCCGGCGAGCTCGGCGCCCGGCGACCCCGCCGCCTCAAGGGATCAGAAAAAACAATTGCAAGCATGTGAACATAGAAAAAACATAACCAGATCACAGACTTAGTGAAAACTGGAGCATGCTGAAACATAACTCAAGTAGGCATGTTTGAGAGCTCGATGCACTCACTACGGTGCAAGTCATGACCAACTAAGCATGCATCTATCAAGAACACACAAAATGCAAGCTAGACATGGCAAGAACAATAGCATAGCATGCACGGATCAACTACAACATCATCGGCAAAATTGCAAACAAGTTGACAATCTGCCCAGATTCACAAAGTAGCAAAAGTTGAGCTCGATTGGCTCAAGCTAGGTTGCTCCATAATTGCAAACAAAGACATGGATGGATAGAGAACTACAAGATTAACAAAACATCCTTATTGATCATCCTCAAAAAAGGCACGGATCACTAGGAAACAACATGAACATATGGCCATATGAGATAAACAGTAAGGATGTTTCCTAGTTGTTCATATGGCCATATGTTCATGTTGTTTCCTAGTGAT
>NC_057797.1:223080492-223179423 GCF_018294505.1 Triticum aestivum
ACCCCGCCGCCTCCACCGAAGCCTGCCGCCGCCGCCTCCCGCCGTCAATGCCGGCTGTGGCCACCGGCCTCGCCCCGCCGCCTCCCCACCGTCACGCCGACTCCGGCGAGCTCCCTCCCCGCCGGTGAACAGTGCTTCGACCGTGCCTCGGATTCCGTGAAAACCCTAGATTTGAGAGAGGTTGTTTTTTTTCACTAAGTCCCCGGTTTTTCCTAGCCCAAGTGCTCCTGTTCATAGCCTTGTATCTCCGCATCCGTAACGCCGTTTTTGGCATATAGCATATCAAAATGTTCATCTCAGAGAGTACATCATTTCATTCCATTGTATCATTTTCATTTGAGTTCAATTGTTGCCCAAAATGCTGTTAGAAGAGGGCTACTTGAGATAATTGTCAGATCTGCTACTCCATTTAGGTTTTTGTCATTTTTGCCATGATTAATGTGTGCATGATATGCCCTGATGTTCTACATATGTTTTGTTAAGGGTTTTGTCATCTTTCCAGAGGTTCAACCCATGTATTTTTGTGATGTGTGTGGTGTCTAGTACAATCTTGCAAAGTGGTGCACTTGGTAATTCTGTTTTCAGGGTCTTAGGAATTCTACTAAGTCCTTGAGCTGTTTATCTCATATGGCCATATGTTCATGTTGTTTCCTAGTGATCCGTGCCTCTTTTGAGGATGATCAGTAAGGATGTTTTGTTAATCTTGTAGTGATCTATCCATACATGTCTTTGTTTGCAATTATGGAGCACCCTAGCTTGAGCCAATCGAGCTCTACTTTTGCTACTTTGTGAATCTGGGCAGATTGTCAACTTGTTTGCAATTTTGCCGATGATGTTGTAGTTGATCCGTGCATGATATGCTATTCTTCTTGCCATGTCTGGCTTGCATTTTGTGTGTTCTTGATAGATGTATGCTTAGTTGGTCATGACTTGCACCGTAGTGAGTGCATCGAGCTCATAAACATGCCTACTTGAGTTATGTTTCAGCATGCTCCAGTTTTCACTAAGTCTGTGATCTGGTTATGTTTTTGCTTTGTTCACATGCTTGCAATTATATTTTCTGATCCCTTTTGGCTCAAGATCACTAAGGGACTTTTGTTAAGCTCTTTGAGTAGCTCCATGCCATGCTTTACTTTGCCATGTTCAGGTCCTGTAGCATATAGTTTTGTTGCTCCGAAGAGGGCTACCTGATTTGAAATTCCAGACAAGTGTTAATTTCACTAAGTCTGAGATCTGTTTGCCATATGCATTTTTGCCATGCTTGTTTGAACCTATTAATGGATGAATTGGCCGTAGCTCAATGCTAGACTTTTGTTAAGCATCTTGAATGCATCCCTACCATGTATTTTGTTGTTATGTTTGGGTGCTGTAGCATGTTCATCTCATTGCATTTAGATGGCTACTTGCTGTAAACCGCAGACCGGTGTCATTTGATTTGCTTGCCATTTCCAAACCGTAACTCCGATTGTGACGTTCTTTATATCGTTTTCAAGCGATTTCATCTCATATTTCCAGTGGAACACTTGGATTTCCAAGTTGAGGCCAGTTTCATGCATTCCTTGTCACATCTTGCATATGCATCCCGCATCGCATCCCGCATAGCATATCATCTTTGCATCATATTGTTTGATCTTTGCACGTGGTTGATTGTGTCCTTGTTGCTTGTTTGTCTTGTTTGGGTAGAGCCAGGAGACGAGTTTGCTAACGAGGAGCCCGTTGAGTTTGCTTTCGAGGATCCAGTCAACTCTGACAACTGTGCAGGCAAGATGATCATACCCTCGAAATCACTACTATCTTTGCTATGCTAGATTGCTCGCTCTTTTGCTATGCCAATGCTACGATGCCTACCACTTGCTTTCAAGCCTCCCAAATTGCCATGTCAAACCTCTAACCCACCTTGTCCTAGCAAACTGTTGATTGTCTATGTTACCGCTTTGCTCAGCCCCTCTTATAGCGTTGCTAGTTGCAGGTGAAGATTGGAGCCCGTTCCTTGTTGGATCTTTTATTTACTTGTTGGGATATCATTATATTATCTTGTTATCTTAATGCATCTATATACTTGGTAAAGGGTGGAAGGATCGGCCTCTCGCCTAGTGTTTTGTTCCACTCTTGCTGTCCTAGTTTCCGTCATATCGGTGTTATGTTCCCGGATTTTGCGTTCCTTACGCGGTTGGGTTATAATGGGAACCCCTTGATAGTTCGCCTTGATTAAAGCTTTTCCAGCAATGCCCAAACTTGGTTTTACCATTTGCCACCTAGCCTCTTTTTTTCCCTTGGGTTTTCGGAGCCCGAGGGTCATCTTATTTTAAACCCCCACGGGCCAGTGCTCCTCTGAGTGTTGGTCCAAATATAGCTACTTGCAGCGCCACCTCGGGGAAACTCGAGGGTTGGTTCTAGTTGTACGTAGTGTTCATCTGAGTGTGCCCTGAGAAAGAGATATGTGCAGCTCCTATCGGGATTTGTCGGCACATTCGGACGGTGTTGCTGGTCTTGTTTTAACCTGTCGAAGTGTCTTGAAGAACCGAGATACCGAGTCTGATCGGAACGTCTTTGGAGGAGGTCGATTCCTTCATTGACCGTGAGAGCTTGTCATGGGCTAAGTTGGGACTCCCCTGCAGGGATTTGAACTTTTGAAAGCCATGCCCGCGGTTATGGGTAGATGGGAATTTGTTAATGTCCGGTTGTAGATAACTTGAACCTTAACTTAATTAAAATGAATCAACTGAGTGTGTTACCGTGATGGCCTCTTCTCGGCGGAGTCCGGGAAGTGGACACGGTGTTGGAGTAATGTTTGCGTAGGTTGTTCTCTAGTTTCTCGCTCGCGCTTTGCCTCCTCTTCTCGCTCTCTCTTGCGAATAAGTTAGCCACCATATTTGCTAGTCTCTTGCTGCAGCTCCACATATACTTTTACCTTGCCTTACCTATTAGCTTAAATAGTCTTGATCGCTAGGGTGTGAGATTGCTGAGTCCCTGTGGCTCACAGATTACTATTACACCAAATGCAGGGCCTGATGATTCCACTCCAGGAGACGCGCTTGAGCTCAAGTGGGAGTTCGACGAGGACTCTCAACGATACTATGTTTCTTTTCCTGATGATCAGTAGTGGTGCCCAGTTGGGGGTGATCGGGACCGTGTCGCATGTTGGGTTATCTTTTATTTTGGCGCCGTAGTCGGGCCATGAGTGTTTGGATGATGTAATGTTATTTATGTACTTGATTGACGTGGCGAGTGTAAGCCAACTATGTTATCTCCCCTTTTATTATCTATATTACATGGGATGTTGTGAAGATTGCCTAACTTGCGACATATGCCTTCAATGCGATTATGTCTCTAAGTCGTGCCTCGACACGTGGGAGCTATAGTCGCATCGAGGGTGTTACAAGAAGATGGACATGAATCGAACTCCATGACCGAGGCTGTAGCTGAAGTGCTTGCTAAGCCCACTAAGAAGCCAAGGTTTCTTCAGCATGTGGGGATCCAGCATGTCCATGCGAGATCTACCGATAGCAACTATCAAGAAGAATTGGCAAAGAGGGGCAATGTCGAGCTTCGGGCACTTGTTGACACCTTGACAAGGAAGTTGAAGGAGTCCTAAGAAGCAAGGACCAGGCAAGACGAGGAGCACAGGAAGAGAGATGAGGACAACAGGAAGAAGCAAGCTGAGATGGATGCAAAACTAGACTTTTTGCTAAGTCAGTTGCAAGCAAGATCAGCTCAAGGGTAAGTTGTTTGTCCAAGATTAGCCGTCGTCTCTACTTGATGCATGGAAGCTATCTGAATGTGATGTACTGCTAGAACCTACCTTCTTATTTTGTTATGATTTTGTTGTGCAAACTGCACACTGTTGGATGCAAACTGGTTGCATTTTGCTGCTCCATTGTTGGTGGATTTGGAGATGTAAGCTCAATGTTACTGTTCTTTGTGATGTTGTTCTTCTTTTATGTATTTGTGATGGATCTGGAGATGTAAGCACTAATGGGCCCATTTTGTGATGGAAACCCATTTCGTGTAGAAACAAAGAAGGGCTGGGTTGGGTAGAGTAAACACTAATTGGCCGAATAAAGTGGGCCTCGAAACACACTTTCTGGCTAAAAAAACACAAGTGCCGCATAATTTTAATGGGCTGATGTGCATATTCAACACATGGAAATGGGCCAACGAGAGTGTAAATTATTATGGACCAAAACAAACGGTCCAACAACCAACTGCGGTAAAATGGGCCAATAGGCCTGGCTGTACAAAATAAATGGGCCAGACTACACTGGGCCGAATGCCATCGGCTTACACTGTGCCACGTTAGCTCCACGCTGGCGCCACATCAGCTCCACGCTAGCGCCACATCAGCTCCATGCTGACACCACGTCAGATCGCGGGAGATGCCACATGGGACTTGTCTTTCTACACGTCATGTAAATCTGTGACGGAATAGTTCGTCACAGAGGACCGGGCCTTGGGTGGGCTGGGGGTCAGATCGATGATGGTGATAGACCGTCATAATTCATGACGGAAACAAAAATCCATCATGGATGGGCTGGTGGGCAAATTATGACGCGATATACATGACGGATTTTTGGACCGTCACGCCCGGCCATCCTTGACGGTTTTTGCCATGTCTGTGACGGACACTGACTGTCACAGATTAACGACTTTCTTGTAGTGGAAGTTTCTCCACAACAGACTGGATCTCAGTTACCTTCACATCCATGTCATAGAATTTCTGCTCTATGATCCTTTCCAAGCTCTCTTGGTTTTGAGTCAGGGTGGCCATCCCTTTCTCAATCCTTAGAGTGGATGTAATCAACTAGCCAAGCTGATCTTGCTTGCTCTTCAGAAGATACTGAGATGCCTCTTCCATGGTTGGCATCTTTGCAGCTTTCTCAGCCTTTGCCTTCTCCCTCTTTGCTTGAACGTGCACAAAAGATGGTTCATCCTCATTCATGACCACTTGGTTGTCCTCAAAGTCTGGATAGATAGGCATGTGCTCCTTGTCCAACAAGTATGTGTCAGTGCCCATCTTGGAGTTAATCAACTCCTGGATCTGTGGTGCATACCCACAGCTTCTCTTTTGGTCAGTAGCTGTCCTCTTGATAGTTTCAACTATAAGACTCATGACCTTGAACTTTTGTGGCACATCAAATATATGTAGCAGATTGATGGAGGGGCTCTGATCATTCTGTGATCACCAGACATGGGAAGAAGAGTGTGCCTGAGAATCCAATTGATAGTAGGCAGTCCTGACAGCAGGTGTTTCACTGATCCAAATTGGTGAGTCTCAAGATCTACATCAGGAATCTCCTTGTACATGCTAGCCATGGAGTTGTGATCCTTCTTCTTCTTGGCATAGACATCCAAGTCATCTTCATTCTCCTCAGGGGCATTAATCAATTGATCCCATTCTGCTACTGTTGACTAGTATCTAGTTACTTCAGACATCCAGACTATCTTGCCATCTGGGTAGAAGTGAGCTGTGAGTAGAACTGCATGATAAGCTCATCATTCCACTTTGTGAGCTTCTGAGCCACAAACTCATCAACTCCACAAGCCTTGAAACTGTCATATACTCCTGGATAATGTTCTTCATTCTCCTTGATGTACTCCCAGTTGATCCATCTCATGTCACATACTATTGGTTTCTTGTCAAGCAACACTGTCTCATAAAAATCATGTTGTTCTTTGGTATGGAACCTGTAGTCCACAGCAGTTCTCCTTCTGGTGGCATATGGATCTGACTCTCTCCATATCCTCAATCCTGAGTCCTTCCTGATCTTCATGTTTTGTGCTACAGGATGAGCATCATTATGATCTGGAATTTTTGGCTTTAATTTCCTCAAAACATGTGTGTCATCATCTTCTTCTTCAGCAACAGTTTCAGGCACTGGCGCCTTGTTTTTCTCAGCAGCTGGAATGTTCCTGGTACTCCTCTTTGGTGCAGTTTTGGGTTTTGGAGCAGCTTGCTTAGAAATTCCTTTTGGCTTAGATTGAGCAGCCCCGGATCTTCTGGCATCTCCCATAAGTTTATGTGCCTTAGGTGCTGGTGCAGCATCTTCTTCCTCTTCCTCTTTAGAGTCTCTCATGATTGAGGATCTCCCAAGCACTCTGGCAGTGGTCTTCTTGACCCTCTCTTTCCTCTTCTTCCCTTCTGCAGCACCCTCTTTGGGTTAAGATCCCAAAGTCTCTTGAGTGGATGCTCTGGCCTTAGACATTGGCTATCTTCCTGCTGGCCTCTTGGTCTTCAGACCTGGCTTAGTTGCAGCAGCAGTGCTATATTCCTTTTTAACCACTTTCTTCTTGGAAGTGGCTTCTTCTTCCTCAGCCACATAGTCCTCATCCTCTGACTCTGAGGTTCTTTTCTTGCTGGCCCTGGTGGCAGCCTTTGGCAGATTGCTTGGTGTGCTCCTGCTGCCATCATCTGAGCTGCTAGAGGGACTAGTGCCCTCACTCAAGTGAACCTGCTCCTCTGACTTGTTCTGACTATCACTTTGATCAGACATAATGCAATCTCTGACAGCTGACCCTGTGAATAGATTATAGATGAGGTAGAGTGGATGAGCATCACAAAATACAAAGGTTTTTGCAAAAGAATGAATTAAAAACTTAGTTTTAGTTTTCCACAGAGAGCATTTCGGATCTACCGATTTGCAAACTCAGTGATACCGAAGCAGCTTTTGGAACCTAAACTAGTGAACTCGGTCAGACCGAGTCACTGTTCGGTGGCACCGAGACTGCTAGGGTTTCACAAAGTGCTGAACTCGGTCACACCGGTTTGCAATTCTCGGGCAGACCGAGAATCACATGTGCAATGGCCTGAGCCAAATTGGTGGAACCGATTTCATCAACTCGGTCGGTCCGAGATGGTTTCGGCGGAAATCTAACCCTAAATTTTCAATTCACGACTAAACTACGGAGTGTTTTCGATGGATAGAATGGTTTCAATCATGGAAAGATTCATGGCAAAGCAATGTGCTAGGGAATTGGAGTTAGAACAGCACAAAGTTCACGTCCATACCCTAGTTCGGCGATGAACTTGCTACGGTGGCAACGGCAGAGATGATCCCGTTGACGGCGGCGGAGACCAGCGAGAGGAGGCAACTGGCGACGAGGAGGGCGATTCGGAGACCCTGGAGGTAGAGCGGGCTAAGCGCGGGCGAAAGAGTTCGGAGAAAATTTCCAAAAAAAATTCCTGTGGGTATATATAGCCCGACCTTGTCGGTGTGACCGAGTGGAACAACTCGGTGGCACCGAGATGCATAACTGCAAGCAGTTGCTGCAACTCGGTGTGACCGAAAATTTCAAATCGGTTACACCGAGATTGAAAACCTAGATCGACTTAGTGATCTCAGTATGACCGAAATGGATGAATCGGTCAGACCGAAATGCACAAAGAAGTTTTGGAAGTTTAAGTCTATGACGAATCGGGGACTCCGAGTGCTCCTCACACAGAGTGGTTCAAATCTGACTTGATCAAATTTTGTGATGTAGCATGAATAGAGTTTGAGACGAGAAAATCATAGATAGCTAGAGAAGGTTCTTTGGCATTCTTGTCCATCCACTTGGCCAAAATAAAAGGAAACCAATCAATCAAAACAACAAGTGGATGTCCTCGAATGAGTAAATTATGCAACCAAGATGCTCACACAATAAAATGACAAATGAAATATGTGGCAAAGCATGCACAAACAATTCTAGCATCTATCAAGCAATTGGCGATGACTAGGTCATCTATATATGAGTATATTGACTTAGGAGTCAAATGAGAACATTTGATCATAGGTCATACTTATCGTTTAAGCACAAGTGGGGTTACCACTTTTACATAAAGCGTTGTTGTGTTCACACCATTAGAGTTGCTTTAACTCAATTGTTAGAGTAAAGCTGCCCCTAGATGTGAGATCCCCCCTAAGTGGGATGAACTAACCTTGGGGTTTGTCGATGATGACTTCATGTAGATGTTGAAGATGTGGATGCTCAATGTTGATGTAGATCATTTGGAGCTATCCTTTGGAGTGAGTTGCACTTTCAATACCTACATGAGTTAGTCCCACAAGGAACAAACAAGGATATCCATAGACATAGAGTGATGCACACACAAGATGATGTCTATGAAAGCTTTAGGTTACCTTGTCCCTTGTCTTACCAACAAGAGGGTTTGTGACTCCTTGAACTAGTGCAAGATGTGGAAGTTGATTGCACTCGTTCTTGCCAAAATGATAAGAGTGAAGTATGTTGGCGGAGTCACCCTCAAGAACTCTCTAGTTCTTCTTCTTCGGGATCCACACCATCTTGATGGGAATCCTCGAAGTTATAGTTGTACTCGATGAAGTGGAACTTGATGTAGTCTTGGGAACCCACTTGACCAAGGCCTTAGGAGCTTCTTCAAATGCATCAATTTCCTCTTGAAGCTTGTCCTTGCCTTTTTTCTTGTGGTCTTGTGGTGGAAGATCATCTTGAGCTTGTGTCCCTTTGAAAGAAGTAGGATCATACTTCTCTTGTTGAGGAACAAACTTCATCTTGGGGTATTTATCTTCTTCCCACTCAACTCCATTGGCATTGAACTTTCGTTCAAAACCAATACATTGATTCTTCCGGTGCCTTCCTTACTTTCATACAATTTCCTCGAATTGCTTACTCCCGGCAAGGCTCTTGTAAACACCTTTCTCTATGATTCCCTTCAATAAGCTATTTTCTTGCTCAAGTGTAACTTGGCTAAAAGAATCATTAGTGGAATCAAGAGAACTACTAGAAGCAACAATAGTGGATTTAGCATGATTATTGTTACTACTAGAGGAAGAATCTTTCTTGTTCTTGTTACTAGACTTGACTTGAGGCATGTAAGTGGATAAGAGTAAACGCTTGGCAATGTAAGAAGAACTTTTCTTGCGAAGATCATCATTGATTGACATTAAGAACTCATGCTCTTGCTCAAGGTTGATGAGGGAGTCCTGGATTAGGGGGTGTTTGGGTAACTGGACTGTACCTTCAGCCGGACTCCAGGACTATGAAGATAAAAGATTGAAGACTTCGTCCCGTGTCCGGATGGGACTTTCCTTGGCGTGGAAGCCAAGCTTGGCGATGCGGATATTCAAGATATCCTACCATTGTAACCGACTTTGTGTAACCCTAACCCTCTCCGGTGTCTATATAAACCGGAGGGTTTTAGTCCGTAGAACAACATCATCATACAAGAATCATACCATAGGCTAGCTTCTAGGGTTTAGCCTCCTTGATCTCGTGGTAGATCTACTCTTGTACTGCCCATATCATCAATATTAATCGAGCAGGACGTAGGGTTTTACCTCCATCAAGAGGGCCCGAACCTGGGTAAAACATTGTGTCCCTTGTCTCCTGTTACCATCCGCCTAGACACATAGTTCGGATCCGCCGAGATCCGCCGGTTTTGACACCGACATTGGTGCTTTCATTGAGAGTTCCTCTGTGCCGTCGCAATCAGGAAGGATGCCTCTTCCCGTCTTTAAAGACGGCGCCGTTACTAAGGGAGCTTTGGCTGTCGGCCAAACTCTCTGGCTAGGCGATTTTCTCATGACCGCCTGTTCGGCCGTTGCGCCGACGGTGACCTCTCGGGTCATCAAAAGCAATCTTCACGTTAGCTCGGAGCTCGTCGAGCAGTTAGATCCAATAGAGCTCCCCTCCGCAAACGAGCTCTTGGATCGCATCGCCGCCTTGGGTGTCACTACGGATTATGACTAGGTTGGGCTTAAACCCGATCTAAGAGAAATTAATTCTCCCCAAGTCACCCATCACGTTGCCGTGGTAGAGGCACAGTGCGGCGACTTTTCACCTATCTTAAGGACTAGCTACGTCCGTATTCCCGATCCCTCCAAGCCGGATACCCGCGGAGGGGAGGAGGTAACTCAACACCTGAACTTAGAATTAGGCAACGGGCTAGATTCACTGGACAACATCCAGGAATCCAAACTTCAGAGTTCGGAAACTCCTTGGCCTCTGAGTCTTAGATTGGGTGAAGTCCCGGATTTAATTCCACCCACCCACCCGAACATAAGCAATCTATCCCAAATCAAGCAAAATCCTGAAGAAATAGTACATCATTACTGGGCAAGGTTCCTCCTGGTTATGAACAGGATAAAGGACTGCCGCGAGGAAGACACAATCTCAATCTTTTGCAATAATTGCACGGACAAGGGAATCCTCAACGCCATAGGTCATCATGATCTTACACGCTTCGCTGAGTTGGCATCCATAGTACAAAAATACTGTGCGATGGAAAGTGCCCGGAAAACCGAAACTAAATTTTGGGACAATCTGGCCCTGAATAGAAACCTCGTCTGAAATAAAAGGGTGCATCATCATCAGACACCCGGGTTAAAAACCAAAAAACCAAAACCCTCTACAGGGCATGGAACCGTACTGGAGGGATGGCTTAATGGACCCTGTAAAATTCATAGTACAGAGGACGCCACACCAACTCACAGCCTTAGAGCATGTTGGATACTCTGGCAGGTGGCCAAAAGGTGCGAAGATCTCCTAATTCCGGAGGCCGCAGAAAGCCACCTCAGGGACTCCAGTACAGTCCTAACAGTCTTTGAGACTTTCGCATCAAATAATATGCGAAAAAGAACACTCCGCAGCCTCGCCGAAGTCTACCAAGTAGGAACAATAAACCCATGGAGTGACATAGCTATTACTTTTAATGCTAGTGATGAACCTTAATTCCAAACAGATCGAGCACCAGCCGCATTGGTACTCAGTCCTATAGTGGACAGCTTTCGCCTCACCAAGGTACTCATGGACGGAGGCAGCGGATTGAACCTCATTTATGAGGAAACCCTTCAAAAATGGAAATAGACTGGAACCGCATTGAGTGAAGCAGCACAACCTTTAGAGAAATAATCCCCAGTCGGGAAGCGCGCTGTGCAGGAAAAATCACACTAGATGTGGTGTTCGGCACGCCGAATAATTATAGATCCGAAGAGGTCACATTCCAGGTGGCCCCATTCAGTAGCGGATACCACGCTCTGCTAGGGCGGGAAGCCTTTACAATCTTCCAAGCAATACCCCATTATGGGTACATGAAGCTCAAGATGCCCGGGCTGAACGGAATCATCACTCTCGCTAGTGATCCGGACATAGCACTCCGCGCCGAAAACAAGACAGCTGCATTGGCCCTTGAGGCACTGTAGGAAGCCCTAGCGGCTGAGGAACTGACTACGCTGTGCTCCACGGTAAACAGGGACGATGTGATACTCGACAAAAGATCCAAGTCCACCTCCTTTAAACCAGCGGATGAAATAGTCAAATTCCAGGTCCATCCAACGGACCCCAATAACACAGCTTCCATCGGGGCACGATTAAACCCTGATGTAGACGCCGCACTGCGAGAATTCCTACGGGAGAACTGGGACATTTTTTCCTGGCACCCTTCAGACATGCCAAGAATCCCGCGCAGGATGGCTGAGCACAGCTTAAATATCCTAAAAGGATTCAAACCTGTCAAACAAGCCCTTCGGCATTTCTCTGAGCCCAAAAGACAGGCAATGGGAGAGGAGCTAGCCAAACTTTTGGAGGCCGGATTCATCAGAGATATAAAACATCCGGACTGGCTAGCAAACTTGGTGATGGTACCAAAGAAGGACAAATCCTGGCGTCTGTGCATTGACTTCAAAGACCTTAACAAGGCCTGCCCAAAGGATCCCTTCCCCCTCCCCCGCATCGATGAAATTATCGACGACACTGCAGGACACGATTCGGTGTGCTTCCTCGACGCATACTCCGGTTACCATCAAATCAAGATGGTTGAGTCAGACCAAGCCGTAATGGCATTCATCACCCCATACAGCCCATTCTGCTTCAACACAATGCCTTTCGGGCTCAAAAATGCCGGTGCAACATATCAGCGCATGATTCAGACTTGTCTGGCAAACCAGATCGGCAAAACAGTAGAGGCATACGTGGATGATGTGGTCGTAAAAACAAGACATGTCGAATCTCTAGTAGAGGACTTGAGGCTTACATTTGACAACCTCTGAGCATATGACATCAAGCTAAATCCGGAAAAATGCGTTTTCGGCGTATCCGGTAGAGGAATTGAAGCAAATCCAGCCAAGATCTGAGCTTTGTCACATTTGGATATCCCAAAGGACCTCAAACAAATACAAAAATTAACCGGATGCGTGGTGGCCCTAAGCCGCTTTATCTCCCGTTTGGGAGAAAAGGCATTACCCCTCTATCGCCTCCTTTGGCGCACCGAACACTTCGAGTGGACAGATGCCGCTAGGGCCGGACTCAAGGAAATAAAAGCCATATTGGCAACAAACCATGTCCTGGCCGCGCCAAACATTGGCGAACCAATGCTATTGTACATTGCAGCAACCCATCAAGTTGTTAGCGCAGTACTCGTCGTCGAGCGGGAAACGGACGGACACAAATTCCCCCTCCAAAAGCCGGTTTACTATGTGTCCACTGTCTTCACCCCATGCAAATCACGGTACCCACATTATCAAAAGATTGCATATGCAGTATTCATGGCATCCCGGAAGCTACGACACTACTTTCAAGAGTGTTCAATCACAGTAGCATCAGAAGTACCACTAAACGATATCATAAACAACCGTGACGCAACGGGCCGGATAGCAAAATGGGCCATCGAGCTCCTCCCGTTCGACATAACTTATAGACCACGGCGAGCTATCAAATCGCAAGTTTTGGCCGACTTCGTCGCCGAATGGATGGAGGCCGAACTCCCTAAAAAGTACGGCACATATTCAAACTGGATCATGCACTTCGACGGTTCCAAAATGTTGGCCGGACTAGGGGCCGACGTTGTTTTGACGTCCCCCACAAGAGACACAGTTCAATACGTGCTCCAGATTATGTACACGGACTCCAACAATGCAGCCGAATATGAGGCCCTTTTACATGGTCTTCGGATGGTAGTATCCATGGGCATTCAATGCCTAGAGGTGCGCGGGGATTCGAACCTCGCGATATCCCAAATCAATGGAGACTTCGACGCCAAGGACCCAAAAATGGCAGCTTACCGCAACGCCGTCCTCAAAATGTCAGCTCGGTTTGAGGGGCTCGAATTTGACCATATAGCCCGAGAAAATAATCAGGCGGCAGACGTCTCAGCACGCATCGGTGCAAAACGCGATGTGGTCCCCCCCAACACCTTCCTGGAAAGGCTGTTCAAGCCATCCATAGTATGGGAAGGGGAACATGGCAATTTTAGCCCGGATCCAACCGCATTGTCCGACGCCGAACAATCTAACATAATCGGAGGCTCTGCCAATGAAATCACAACCTTAGCCCACATACTAATGGCCGTTATCGCTCCGTGGATAGAACCATTCCTAGCCTACCTTACTAGGTAGGAACTCCCATAGGACTAAAACGAGGCACGCCGTATAGTGCGGCGATCTAAAGCCTATAAAGTCCATGAGGGAGAACTTTATAAGAAAAGCACTACCGGAGTCCTTCAAAGGTGTATCTCCGAAGCGGAAGGGCGGAACCTGCTGGCTGAAATTCATGCCAGACTCGGTGGCCATCACGCCGCAGCCCGGTCCCTTGTAAGCAAGGCTTTCCGTATAGGCTTTTATTGGCCAACGGCCCGGGCGGACGCTCAGGACTTGGTCCAAAAATGCGTCGGTTGCCAGCTTTTTGCAAACCAAAGCCACATGCCACCCACCGCCCCCCAAACTATCCCCATCACTTGGCCCTTCGTGGTCTGGGGGCTTGACATGGTGGGACCCCTTAAAGGCGGAACCCACAAGAAAAAATACTTACTGGTCATGATGGATAAGTTCACCAAATGTATAGAAGCCAAGCCCGTTAAGACGGCTGAATCCGGACCTGTGATAGAAATTATATCCGGGGTCGTACACCGTTATGGCGTCCCCCACAGCATCATCACCGATAACGGCACGAACTTTATGGCCAATGAGGTAAAACTCTGGTGCAAAAACATGGGCATCAAGCTCGATTACGCTTCCGTCTATCACCCACAAACTAACGGCCAGGTCGAACGTGCAAATGGTCTCATCATGAGCGGCATCAAACCCATATTAGTGCGGTCCCTCAAGGAATCTAACACGCACTGGGTAGAGGAGCTCGACTCCGTACTCTGGGGGCTGCGGACCACGCCGAATCGCACCACCGGGTACACACCATTTTTTATGTTGTACGGTGCAGAGGCAGTCTTGCCCTGCGACATAATTCATGACTCGCCTCGAGTGCGCATGTACGAAGAAAGGGAAGCCGAGCTCGATCGGCAGGACAGTTTGGACACCTTAGAGGAGGAGCGCGATGTGGCAAAAGCCCGTTCCGCATTCTATCAACAGCAGTCTCGAAGATATCAAAGCAGAGAAGTGCGGGCCAAAAACTACAACATTGGCGAATTAGTTCTATGTCTGCCTGACAAGAAAAAGGACAAGCTGAAGCCCAAGTGGGAAGGTCCCTTCATAATCGACCAAGTCCTGACCGGTGCAGCATACCGCCTACGAGATGCGTCGGATAACCGACTCGAGCTGAACCCATGGAACGCAGCCCATCTCCGAAGATTCTATGCCTAATGCCGGACTCTGTGTTTGTCTCCTTCCTCCGTCCATTTTTTACATTTTCTGTCATTTCTCTCCTTCCCCTCTTTTCTTTTATAGCCCTTAAAGGCTCCTCAAGTGATGTGCTACTCGCGCTCATTAAACCTGGAGGCTTCTTTAACAGAAGCTTATTTACTCGGGCTTCACGCCCATCACATGTGTTAAACTTTCGCATGTACCTTTTCTTCACCATTATGTGCATCGATATGACTTAAGTTTTGGCCAAGCTGGGTTGCCTGGCTCCTGTGCTTACCCCTACGTTCCCGATTGTTCGGCTAGGTGGTAAAGGGAGCACCTCTGCGATTGTTACTACTGGATCAGCCGGATGTGTACCTCAGACTGGGTGAAGCCGAAAGCTAGCGTTCTTAAGGGAATATTCGGTCGGTGAACTAAAAGATGACGTTTTTCACTTATATATGCCCCCAGATGATTTTCCTGCGTTTGCAGCCTAGACATGCACTTTAGGGCATGCCTCCGAGAGAAAGGAACCCCTAACGGAACTATTCTCTCTGGAAGATGTTTCTTACTAACCATGTAATATAACATAACTAGTTGGGCACTTGTCCGATAAAGCACTAATGACCCTTACGCCTGGTCTCCATGCATACCCCGGTTCTTACATAACCGATAGGGTATTCGGATACACTCCGGACCGTCAGGTCCTGAGGTTGAAGCGAAAAGGTCGGCAACGACAAACAATCTACAATCCGACTAGAAGGCATTACACATGTCAATCAACAATTACATAGTCACTCTGACTGATTCTATTCCTCTTCAATACCATCTAACAGGCTGCCTAACTTACAGTCCTGCTGGGAATACTTTGTGGCCAATTCTACTTGGCCGTACACTAAGCTTACAGGGATCTCCTTCCCGTCAGGCCCCACAGGTCCGACCTCGGCCATGTGGTTTGGGTCAGACTTCGTGTACAGCGTCTTCACCATGGCCCAGGCCTCCCTGGCGCCTTGTCGGCAGGCCGATATCTTCCATAACTGGAAGCACCGCCGGGCTCCCTTAACCTTCTCCGAAAGCTCTCCAAGGCCCTCGAGCATGGAGTGGGAAGGCCATAAGGCTTGGGCAACGCCCCGCATCGCCTGCCGAACTCGCTCGTGCAGTTGTGAGAGATAGGGAAGAAGGTCACCCGTAGAACCGGGCATCTCCTCTGCAGGACGACCCGTTAGCATACCTACAGACATTACTCTATTAGTTGACTTCCTCGCCGACCTCTTTCTTTCAAAGATTCGCTTAAGCACTTACTAAATATGCCGCGTCGAAGCCGCTGATTCTCCTTAGTGGAGTCCAACAGCTGGCCACGAACATCTTTAAGTTCAACTTCCAGCTTGGTGTTGGTATCCTGAAGATCATTCTTCTCCCGCCTCACCCTTGTCAGCACACTCTCACCGGCCTCCATCCGGCGTAAGAGTTGTTGCCTCTCTGGATCCAGTCCGGCGCCATCTGCAATATGATTTGTCAGATTTACACCCACGCCGCACTTCGCAACATGTTAATCTTTCGAAGTATATCTTACCAGAGGGGGTCCCTGTGGGCTCCCCTGCCGCGGCTAGTGCGGCCTTTAGTTGGGCTTTGCACTCTTCCAGCTCCTGTGTCACACCCTAGCTAGTTCAAGCATTAGAGTGTGCATCATGTTTAAATTCCTCTTAAATTTGAAATGAGGAAGGCAGAAACCCCCAACACCCCCCCTGGAAACAACTAGGGTTTACTAAAATTATTTTCAATGAACCTGAATTGCCCTTCTAAAAAGTTCACCCTCTTTGTCTTGGGTTAGAACCTCTAGCAAAATTGGTGCACAATTTTCTAGGTCAACAGAAGGTCACTGAATTAAATCATAAGTATTTGAATTTGGGCATTTAAATGCTATAAAATAATTTAAATGCTCAAATAATTATGGAAATATATGTTTGCTGTTGGAAATATTCTAAACAGAGCCTACAATTATTTTCAGGATTTTTGGAAACATTTTAGTATTTTTAATAAAGCCCAACAGTTGCAGTTAAATAGAAAAAGAAAACAAATCGGAAAAAGAGAGAGAGGGAGAAGCCCACCTGGGCCTTACCTGTGCTGGCCGGCCCACCTGGCCTGTGCCAGTCGTCACCCACCTCTGCCAGTAGGCAGAGGCGTGTCTCCGGCGCGTGCTTCGGCGGCCACCTCCTGCTTCCACCTCCTGCTGCCTCCTCGTCCCCATCCGAGCGCCACGGAGACGCCCAACACCTCCCTGCACTCCTCCCCTCTCTCCCCCTCGTCTCCCTCACCCTCTCATGTGATGGCCGAGCGCGATCCTCGCCGCCGTTCGCCATAGTTGCCACCAGAGCCACACCCTCGCCTCCCTGACGTGCCCGTGAGCTCCGCCTCCATCGTCTACGCCTCCCTGTCGACTCACGCAACGCCGGACGCCTCCAAGCGCCTCCCCGACGCCTTCTTCTTCCTCGATCCGCCGAGATCGCCAGCAATGCCCCGACAACATCCGACCTCCCCCGAGCCCGCTGAGACGCGTCCTGCAACCGCTGTGAGCTCCTCTACCGATCCCCCCTCTTCTCTGCTTCGTTTGCCCTCCGTAGACGCCGCCCCCTTGCTCACCGTAGCACGCCGCCGCGCGAGCTCGACGCCGGCATCACTCTGGTGGCCTATTGGTCAAGCGCGGGTGCTTAACGCACTCCCCGCACCTCGCAGCGGCTCGCTAGCATGTCCATTTTCCCCCTAGCTCGCTGCAGCAGCAAAATCACCAACGGCCGAGCTCCGGCCGCCGCCACGAGCTCGACTCCGGCGAGCTCACTCCACCCCAGCTCCTCCCACTTGCCCCACTAGATGCGGGCGAGCCCCAGCTAGGCGTAGGACCAAACCGCGGTCGAATTGGTCGCCTGTGGCCGATTTCCGAAGCTCTCCGCCGTCTCGGCCTCGCCGGCGGCTCAATGCCGGCGGGATTAACCCCGCTGACCAGGGGTTTGACCCCAGTTTGACTCCGCCTGAGACACTGATAGGTGGGGCTGGCTCCTAACTTTTTCAGATTAGTTTAAATTAGAGCTAATCACTCTATTAGAGGCTAATGACGTCGTTAACTAACCCCCTCTCACTGACATGTGGGCCCAGGGCCTAACTAACCCACTTTAGTGCTAACTAACCACTATCTAACTCTGTTAGTTAGCTGAGAGACTGACAGAAGGGGCCCACAAGTCAGGTTTGACCTGGGCTGGCGCCTTTGACCCGCTGACGTCACTGTGACGCAGTGCTGACGCATTAATTCAGTTACTGGATTTATTCTTTAATAGAAAATTCCAGAAAATAGTCAAAACTTCTAAAACTCATAGAAAATCAACCATAGCTCCAAATGCAAAGTTTTATATATGAAAAATGATTAGAAAAATTCAATCTATCCATCTGTAATGGTTTCATGCATGACAAAACAAGTTAACCCTGCTGTTTAAGCAGAATAAGGTAATGCACTAATAAGGCCATGTTTAATGAACTAATATTTGAATCTTTGATTCAAATGAGTTCGTCCCTTTCTGTTTTAGCTTGCACTAGGCCAAGACACTTTCATCTTGCCATGTCATAGCATGCATCATATTGTTGCATATTGCCATGTGTTGATTATGTTCGGTGTGACTTTCGTGGTAGATTCTGCCTCCGAGGATAACCCCGAGTATCCGTCTGAAGGGCAGTACCCTACTACCTCTACAACAGGAAAGCAACCCATTGATCATTCCGATACAACCCATGTTCCCGCTTCTGCTCTTGTTTACTGCATTAAGACAACGCAATTCAAACTGCTGTGGGCTACGGTAGCTGAACCCTTATCCTCTGCATGACCTGTCATTGCCACAGTAACTAGATGAAACCCACTAGCATGTGTAGGAGTTGATTGAGCCATGTATGTGATTCCTACCTTGCTATGCCTGCTATGCTTAGAGTTGTATCAGGTCTGGTTCATCTGGGTGATGGGCTAGAGTGATATGATTATGTCGGTAATATGAGGGATGTGTTGAACCTGTTTTGGTAAAGGTATCGATGAGAGGCCATGTAGGAGTACATGGTGGGTTGTTTCATTGAGGCCGTCCATAAGAAATGAGATCTGTATGTGTGATTTAAGATGCAGTTACTACCATACATTGGGCCCGAAACCAATGGACCCTCTCGGCTTCTTAATCACCCTAGTACTCTGTCCAGGAGTTGCAAATAGTTTCTGGTGTTTGTAGGTTATGTGTTGGCGGCCGTGCGTAGCGCTGACCCTAGGGGTGGGCTATGTTGTGGTAGATACACCATGGCACGGTGTACTGAGTCACCCGTTTGGTGTCTCGGGAACCCTGTTCACATCGTTCGGGGTCGTAAGTGGAAAGCTCGGCCGGACTCCCTGCGAATGGAACCTGGATAGGCGATAAACCTGGACTAGAGACTTAAGTGTTTAGGTAGGCCGTGGCCGACACCCTCGCTGGGCTTCCGCTTGAAGGTTGCCGAGTACATGTCGTGTAAACGGCGGTAAGTGGTGAAAGCGTGTATGAAGAAGTACACCCCTGCAGGGTATAAAACTATTCGAATAGCCGCGTCTGCGGTAAAGGACTACTTGGTTGCCTATATAGTTCATAGACAAGTTAATGGATACTACTAAAAGACTCAAGATAAGTGTGAGTACCGAGGAAGGCCCTCTCGTAGGATGACGAGAGAGGATCCCCGGTGGAGTATTGTGTTGGTGAGTAGTGGACTCGTGTGCGAAAACTATTTTACTAGTGGAGTTCCGTAGGATAGCTTAGCCAAGAGTTAAAGCTGGCTTGCTGCAATAACCCCACCACCTTCTTAAGAATGAGCATGTATATTAGGTTCTGATGTAGGACTTGCTGAGTACCTGTTACTCATGTTTTCTTATTTATTGTTTTCAGACGACAACACCGCCCCCTCCAATGGGTTTTATGTAGACCTTGATGTCGACAAGTGACTAGCCACCCAGGTGGTGATCCTGGCCATGGAGGGGCCTATGTAGATAGACAGGCTTTGAGAAGACTTCTTTCTTTCTAGTGTCTGTACTCAGACTAGTTGCTTCCGCATGTGCTTGTATGATTGTATGACTTGAGTGTCGGGTCATGTGACCCCTATCTATATGAACATGTTATGTATGGCTCTCGGGAGCCTTTAATTAAAGTACTTGAGTTGTAGAGTTTTGTTGTGATGCCATGTTGTATGTAGTCATATCGGGCATATTGTGTGTATGATTGAAATGCTTGGTATCAGTGGGATCCGACAATCTAGTTGTTTATCCTTGGCAGTCTTTCTTATGGGGAAATGTAGTCTAGTGTTCCTCGAGCCATAGTAGTCCGCTACAGCCCGGTTCACCGGAGTCCTGCTAGCCCAGCACTACTGTTCAGGACACTTGACTGGCCGGCATGTGTTTCACTTCGTTCCTATGTCTGTCCCTTTGGGGAAATGTCACGCGGTGATATCCGGAGTCCTGTTAGCCAGTGCTACCGCCCGGAATCACTCGCTGATGACCGACATGCTCGATGTGATTCATGTATGCCTGTCTCCATAGGTCTGTGCCGCTTTGGGTTCACGACTAGTCATGTCGGCCCGGGTTCTCTGTCATATGGATGCCAGCGACACTATCATATACGTGAGCCAAAAGGTGCAAACGGTCCCGGGCCATGGTAAAGCGACACCCGTGGGATACCGTGCGTGAGGCCGCAAAGTGATATGAGGTGTTACCGGCTAGATCGATGTGACTTGGAATCGGGGTCCTGGCAGCGTTGGTATCAGAGCCGGACTGCCTGTAGGTTCGTTGAGCCAAACTGGTCGATGTCGAGTCTAGAAATGCTTTAGTTATATGTAGGGGAATTAATTGTGGGAGGGAACGTAAGGCTCTTTTACTCCTTTACCCTATGCCCTCTGATCTGAGTCATTCTCTTCTCATTCAATGTGGGTTAAGGACTAGGCTCTCTTCTTCTATCAGGTTCACGTGTTACTAATCCGTAGTAGCTTATAGGATTGTTGTTACAAGCCTCAGTACAGTTTCTACTACTTTTAGTATGTTGCTAATTGAATCAGAACCTTGATATGATGTTGTTGGGTGGTATTGCAGACTATTGTGGATGTCTCAAATCTTTTTCTGAGCATTTACAGCTGTTATGCTGTCCAATTTTCCCTAGAAATCTTAATGTCTTTGAATTGTGGTTGTGCTTTCAGATGGCCAACCGTGCTCAAAACCAAGTGGTTCGCCTGACCCGGTGCCTCGACGTGCCCGGTCATACTACTATGTTAGTCCGGGTAATGATCGAGACGGGTTACCGTTGGTATCCCGAATACACTATCGAAGAGCAGTTCCGCAACTTTAATCAAAGCCAATATTTCTGCACCGTCAGGATATTTCCTTCTTATCCTGGATCTACCAAGCCCCTTCACTGTTCCTATGGACTCGGGGTTACTGTTGAGATGGCTGTGCAGGATGCTGCCTATTCCATGATGACCATCATGCGAGTCCGGACTGGCCTGCTTCGGAACACCGACTTCCGTTACATGCCAGCTTCACTTCCGGGAGCACAAGGGTATCTTCAGGCTATCTATGCTGACTCCACTCAGGAGGACTCATTAACTCGTACCACTGCCGAGATGCTCGAAGATAAGGACCGACAGAATCGGGCCTTGAGGTTGGAGATTTTCAATACCCGTGCTGATCATTGGGCCACATTGACTCGGTTTGCACCTGCGGTGCAAGCTGGATGTATGGATACAAGGGATCTGTATCCTGTGAGATCTGCTCTGCCAGACATGGTGGATTGGCGTGATGTGGGGGGCATCACCCCACCCCGTGGTCCTCGTAGGCCATCGTTTGTTGGTCCAAGACCTCATCCTAGCCCCTATGGTCCACAGGCTCCTCAGGACCGTCTGTTCCCGGATGATCACGTTGAACTTCCAGGCTATGGAGGTGACTTCTATGAGGACTACTACGGAGCTGTCTGAGTTAGTAGTAGTATCACTAGTATTGTAATAGTTGTATCTCCACTATCCTGCGTGACTTGTGGAATATGACTTGGTGTGTAATCAATTCCGGAGGTGTAGACAAATAATGTATAGGAGCTTGGAATGCCTCCGATGAGATGTAACGTCTTTCATCATAGTTGTACTGTAGCCTGGGCTTGTACTAAACTATGTATGATGTGTATGACCGTTGGTATATATATGGCAGTTTTATATTACCATGACATACGGATGAACATCTCTGCATTCCGTGTTATCCATTACATTCTGCACTTCCTTGCTAAATTGAGCCATCTTTATCTAAACCATTGTCTTGTTTTCTCCTAGGATGGTCAACACCCGTAGCAACCCTGCTGCCCCGGAGCAGGGGGAAGCCAGTGCAGCTAGGGGTGAAAATCTGCCTCACCCACCTTCTCTGGCCGAAGTGATGCTGGAGGCGGAAAGAAACAAGCGTGAGACTAACCGCCTGCTGGAGCGGATTGAGCAGAACACTGCACGCCACCCGCGAAATGACTTGGTGTCAATCAGTGACTTTATCAAGCTGTACCCACCAAAGTTTAACCATTCCGTCGAGCCCCTCGACGCGGATGACTGGCTTCGCAGCATCACCGACAAGCTACGTTCTTCCAACGTAGCCGAAGCCGACAAGGTTACTTACACTGCCTACCATCTCGAAGGCCCTGCTAGCCTCTGGTGGGAAAATTTTGAAGCTATGTGCCCGGTCGGCCAAATCACTACTTGGGCTGAATTCAGTGAGGCTTTCCGCGAGCATCGCATTCCGGAAGGTCTCATGGATCGCAAGAGGGAGGAGTTCTACAATTTCACCCAAGGAAGACTGACTGTGGATGCATATAGTCGTGAATTTGGGAATCTGGCATGCTATGCCCTTGAAGAGGTATCTACTGACGCTAAGAAGCAGGCAAGGTTCCGCAAGGGACTTAGCCCTGAGCTTCGCCGCGATCTTCGTCTGCACGAGTGCACCTCCTTTCAGAAGTTGGTCAATAAAGCCATCAGTGCTGAGACAGGCCAGACTGATTATGACGCTTCACGCAAGCACTCCCGTGATTTTGGCTCTTCATCCGGCTCTGGAGCTCAGAAGCGCCGGGTGTGGATCCCAAGCATGGCACTGCCACCCAGGTTCATCCCGAGGCCATCCTTTGAGGCACCTCGTCCCAACCAGAAATTTGCACCGCCCAAGCCCTATGGTGGCCCCGCTGCTAACGCTGCTCCACGTCCCAATGTGGTGACTTGTTTCAAGTGGAGAGCCGGGTCACTATAGCCGAGAGTGTCCCTAGAACAACAACCCCAATCAAACTGGAAAGTCTGTTGGCCGTGGTAAGCCCGCGGGAAAGACATTCTACGCCAAGCCGGTCACTACTGCCCGTGGCCATGTCAACTATGTTTCAGCCGAGGAGGCTCATGAGGATCCCAACATCGTCCTTGGTACGCTCCTTGTTAACTGCCATCTGGCATCTGTTCTTTTCGATACTGGACCATCTCATTCATTCATATCCAAGAACTATGCTCGATTGCATAACACGACATTCTATGACATGCCCACTTCTATGGTAATTCAAACTCCGGGTTCCAAATGGCAAACTTCTAGAGTAAGCCATGGGAACGAAATTCTTGTCGATATACTTGTCTTCCTTGCATCCTTAATAGCTCTCAAGTCCTCGGACATAAACATCATTTTGGGTATGGACTGGATGTCAGCTCATTATGCTAAAATTGATTGTGCCACTAGAACCGTTCAACTTACTCACCCATCAGGCAAGACAGTCAATGTCTTAACTCGAGTGGCCAAGCGCCAGCTTTACTCCTTAAATGCCAACCCCCTTCCAGACCTTGAAGATGTTCCGGTAGTCCAAGACTTTCCGGATGTCTTTCCAGAAGAACTGCCAGGTGTTCCACCTGACAGGGATGGCAAGTTTGTGATAGACCTTGTTCCAGGAACTGTTCCAATTTCTAGAAGACCCTACAAGATGGCACCCTTAGAACTAGGCGAGCTTAAGAACCAACTCGATGAGTCCTTGAAAAAGGGTTTCATCCGTCCTAGTGCCTCTCCTTGGGCTTGCCCCGTCCTCTTCGTCAAGAAGAAGGATGGAACAGATCGAATGGTTGTGGATTACTGACCTGTCAATTTGGTCACCATCAAGAACAAATACCCGCTTCCCAGGATCAACGATCTGTATGATCAGCTCGCTGGATCCTCGGTCTTTTCCAAGATGGATTTGAGGTTGGGCTACCATCAAATCAAAATCAGAAACGGGGACATTCCCAAAACGGCCTTTGTTACTCGTTATGGCCAATATGAGTACACCGTTATGTCCTTCGGTTTAACCAATGCCCCAGCTACCTTCTCTCGGTTAATGAACTCGGTCTTCATGGAGTATTTGGATAAATTCGTCGTAGTATACCTCGATGACATACTCATCTACTCCAAGAACGAAGAGGAACATGCCGAACATCTAAGGCTGGTATTGATGAAACTTCGAGAGCATCGCCTTTATGCCAAATTCTCCAAGTGTGAATTTTGGTTGCCAGAAGTGACCTATCTAGGCCATGTAATCTCTGGCAAGGGTATTGCTGTCAATCCCGAGAAAGTTCAAGCCGTCCTTGATTGGACTCCACCTGAGACGGTCAAGCAAGTTCGGAGCTTCCTGGGCTTAGCAAGCTATTGCCGCCGCTTCGTCGAGAATTTCTCCAAGGTTGCTAAACCTCTAACTGAACTCCTCAAGAAAGATAAAAAGTTCGAGTGGACTCCATAGTGTGAGTTCAACTTTTAGGAACTGAAAAGACGCCTGACATCTGCTCCCGTACTGGTACCACCAGATTTCTCCAAGGACTTTATTATCTATTGCGATGCCTCGCGACAAGGACAAGGTTGCATACTCATGCAAGATTGTCAGGTAATTGCCTATGCTTCATGACAATTACATCCACATGAGGAAAATTATCCCGCACATGATCTTGAGCTTGCAGCTGTAGTCCATGCACTTAAAACTTGGCGATATTACCTTCTCGGTAATCGTTGCGAGGTCTTCACCGATCACCAAAGTTTGAAATATATCTTCACCCAACCAGATTTGAATCTCAGGCAAAGACGTTGGGTCGAGTTGATCTCGGATTATGACTTAGGAATAACTTACACCTCGGGCAAAGCCAATGTCATGGCTGATGCGCTAAGCCGTAAGTCCTATTGTAACAACCTGATGTTACAACAAAGTCAACCACTTCTCCATGAGGAATTTCGTAAGCTTAATCTTCACATTGTTCCTCGAGGATTCCTATCTACCCTGGTGGCGAAACCTACCCTTACGGATCAGATCATCAAGGCACAGAAGGTAGATCCGAGAATCTCCTGTATTAAGAGAAACATTAAGAAAGGAGTCGCGAATTGTTTCTCCATTGATGATCAAGGTGTCGTATACTTTGGAAATCGCCTAGTGGTTCCAAAGGCACGAAACCTGAGGCGGCTGATCCTTAAGGAAGCTCATGAATCCCCTCTCACCATTCATCCCGGTAGTACTAAAATGTATCAAGACCTACACCAGAGGTTTTGGTGGACTAGGATGAAGAGAGAAATCGCTCAATACATTGCTAATTGCGACATTTGTTGTCATGTTAAAGCAGAGCATCAACAGCCTGCTGGCACCCTTCAACCTTTGGTATTCCTGAATGGAAATGTGATAAAACCAGTATGGATTTCATCACTGGGTTTCCCAGGACCAAGAGAGGGAATAATGCCATCTTCGTCGTGATCGACCGACTTTACAAAGTAGCCCACTTTCTACCTCTTCGTGAGAGTATCACCGCTAGCCAGCTAGCCGATTTATACATCTCCCGAATAGTGTCTCTTCATGGTGTTCCATTGGAAATTAACTCAGACCATGGGAGTCTCTTCACCTCTCGATTTTGGGAAAGTTTCCAAAATGCTATGGGAACTCGTCTCTCTTTTAGTACCGCCTTCCATCCTCAATCAAGTGGTCAAGTGGAGCGAGTCAATCAAATTCTGGAAGATATGCTCCGAGCTTCTGTCATCTCGTTCAGGATGAGTTGGGAGAAATGCCTTCCATTCGCGGAGTTTGCTTATAACAATAGTTATCAAACTAGCTTGGGCAAGGCTCCTTTCGAAGTTCTCTATGGACGAAAATGTCAAACGCCTCTTAACTGGTCAGAAACCGGGTAAAGACAACTCTTTGGCCCAGATATGATTCAAGAAGCAGAAGAGCAGGTTCGCGTTATTCGTGAGAAATTGAAAACAGCCCAATCTTGTCAAAAGAGTCAATATGATCGTAAACATAAGCCTATGACTTCGGGTTACTCCATTAAAGGGAACCCATCATTTCGGTATCAAAGGGAAATTGGCTCCTCGTTACATTGGACCCTTTCGCATTCTTGCCAAACGAGGAGAAGTTGCCTACCAATTGGAACTACCTTCGCATCTGTCCAGAGTTCACGATGTCTTCCACGTTTCTCAACTCAGGCGTTGCTTTGCGGATCCTATCCGTGGAGTGGACCACGAAACGCTTGATCTACAAGATAACCTCTCATATCGGGAATATCCCATTCGTATCCTTGATCAAGCCAGGCGTACCACTCGACGCCATAACATCAAGTTTCTCAAGGTTCAATGGTCACACCATTCCGAGAAAGAAGCCAGTTGGGAAAGGGAATATCGTCTTTGACTCGAGTACCCCACCTTCTTCCCGGAGAATCCTAAATCTCGAGACGAGATTCTTTTGAGTGGGGGTGAGTTGTCACACCCTAGCTAGTTCAAGCATTAGAGTGTGCATCATGTTTAAATTCCTCTTAAATTTGAAATGGGGAAGGCAGAAACCCCCAACACCCCCTGGAAACAACTAGGGTTTACTAAAATTATTTTCAATGAACCTGAAATGCCCTTCTAAAAAGTTCACCCTCTTTGCCTTGGGTTAGAAACTCTGGCAAAATTGGTGCACAATTTTCTAGGTCAACAGAAGGTCATTGAATTAAATCATAAGTATTTGAATTTGGGCATTTAAATGCTATAAAATAATTTAAATGCTCAAATAATTCTGGAAATAAATGTTTGCTGTTGGAAATATTCTAAACAGAGCCCACAATTATTTTCAGGATTTTTGGAAATGTTTTAGTATTTTTAATAAAGCCCAACAGTTGCAGTTAAATAGAAAACGAAAACAAATCAGAAAAAGAGAGAGAGGGAGAAGCCCACCTGGGCCTTACCTGTGCTAGCCGGCCCACTAGGGTTTACTAACCACTAACTAACTCTGTTAGTTAGCTGAGAGACTGATAGAAGGGGCCCACCAGTCAGGTTTGACCTGGGCTGGCGCCTTTGACCCGCTGACGTCACTGTGATGCAGTGCTGACGCATTAATTCAATTACTGGATTTGTTCTTTAATAGAAAATTCTAGAAAATAGTCAAACCTTCTAAAAATCATAGAAAATCAACCATAGCTCCAAATGCAAAGTTTTATATATGAAAAATGATCAGAAAAATTCAATCTATCCATCTGTAATGGTTTCATGCATGACAAAACAAGTTAACCTTGATGTTTAAGCAGAATAAGGTAATGCACTAATAAGGCCATGTTTAATGAACTAATATTTGAATCTTTGATTCAAATGAGTTCATCCCTTTCTGTTTTAGCTTGCATTAGGCCAAGACACTTTCATCTTGCCATGTCATAGCATGCATCATATTGTTGCATATTGCCATGTGTTGATTATGTTCGGTGTGACTTTCGTGGTAGGTTCTGCCTCTGAGGATAACCCCGAGTATCCGTCTGAAGGGCAGTACCCTACTACCTCTACAACAGGCAACCAACCCATTGATCATTCCGATACAACCCATGTTCCCGCTTCTGCTCATGTTTACTGCATTAAGACAACGTGATTCAAACTACTGTGTGCTACGGTAGCTGTACCCTTATCCTCTGCATGACCTGTCATTGCCACAGTAACTAGATGAAACCCACTAGCATGTGTAGGAGTTGATTGAGCCATGTATGTGATTTCTACCTTGCTATGCCTGCTATGCTTAGAGTTGTGTCAGGTCTGGTTCATCTGGGTGATGGGCTAGAGTGATATGATTATGCCGGTAATATGAGGGATGTGTTGAACATGTTTCGGTAAAGGTGTCGATGAGAGGCCATGTAGGAGTACATGGTGGGTTGTTTCATTGAGGCCGTCCATAAGAACTGAGATCTGTATGTGTGATTTAAGATGCAGTTACTACCGTACATTGGGCCCGAAACCAATGGACCCTCTCGGCTTCTTAATCACCCTAGTACTCTGTCTAGGAGTTGCAAATAGTTTCTAGTGCTTGTAGGTTATGTGTTGGCAGCCGTGCATAGCGCTGACCCTAGGGGTGGGCTATGTTGCGGTAGATACACCGTGGCACAGTGTACCGAGTCACCTGTTTGGTGTCTCGGGAACCCTGTTCACATCGTTCGGGGCCGTAAGTGGAAACCTCGGCCGGACTCCCTGCGGATGGAACCTGGATAGGCGATAAACCTGGACTAGAGACTTAAGTGTTTAGGTAGGCCGTGGCCGACACCCTCGCTGGGCTTCCGCTTGAAGGTTGCCGAGTACATGTCGTGTAAACGGCGGTAAGTGGTGAAAGCGTGTATGAAGAAGTACACCCCTGCAGGGTATAAAACTATTCGAATAGCCGCGTCCGCGGTAAAGGACTATTTGGTTGCCTATACAGTTCATAGACAAGTTAATGGATACTAATAAAAGACTCAAGATAAGTGTGAGTACCGAGGAAGGCCCTCTCGTAGGATGACGAGAGAGGATCCCCGGTGGAGTATTGTGTTGGTGAGTACTGGACTCGTGTGCGAAAACTATTTTACTAGTGGAGTTCCGTAGGATAGCTTAGCCAAGAGTTAAAGCTGGCTTGTTGCAATAACCCCACCACCTTCTTAAGAATGAGCATGTATATTAGGTTCTGATGTAGGACTTGCTGAGTACCTGTTACTCATGTTTGCTTATTTATTGTTTTCAGACGACAACACCGCCCCCTCCGATGGGTTTTATGTAGACCTTGATGTCGACAAGTGACTAGCCACCCAGGTGGTGATCCTGGCCATGGAGGGCCCTATGTAGATAGACAGGCTTCGAGAAGCCTTCTTTCTTTCTAGTGTCTGTACTCAGACTAGTTGCTTCTGCATGTGCTTGTATGATTGTATGACTTGAGTGTCGGGTCATGTGATGCCATGTTGTGTGTACTCATATCGGGCATATTGTGTGTATGATTGAAATGCTTGGTATGAGTGGGATCCGACAATCTAGTTGTTTATCCTTGGTAGTCTTTCATATGGGGAAATGTAGTCTAGTGTTCCTCGAGCCATAGTAGTCCGCTACAACCCGGTTCACCGCAGTCCTGCTAGCCCAGCACTACTGTTCAGGACACTTGACTGGCCGGCATGTGTTTCACTTTGTTCCTATGTCTGTCCCTTCGGGGAAATGTCACGCGGTGATATCCAGAGTCCTGTTAGCCCAGTGCTACAGCCCGAAATCACTCGCTAATAACCGACATGCTCGATGTGATTCATGTATGCCTGTCTCCATAGGTCTGTGCCGCTTTGGGTTCACGACTAGTCATGTCGGCCTGGGTTCTCTGTCATATGGATGCTAGCGACACTATCATATACGTGAGCCAAAAGGCACAAACGGTCCCGGGCCATGGTAAGGCGACACCCGTGGGATACCATGCGTGAGGCCGCAAAGTGATATGAGGTGTTACCGGCTAGATTGATGTGACTTGGAATCGGGGTCCTGACATCCTGGGACAGTACGGTATTCTTCTCTGTAAGAACCTGCATAAAAAATGATCCTTAAATCAGTTACTCTAACTGTTTCAAGTCTTGGGGGCTACTGGTATGACTTTGTCCGGATCCTCTTGTGTAAATATATATTAACCAAAATTTTCTTACCCGTATGACTTTTACATATTGCTCCGTGGCTCTGGCTAAACCATTTTGAGCAGCACGGAGGTACGCATCTCCCGAATTGAAGGCATCTAATGCCTCTTGGGAGAAACAAGCGTCGTGAAGAACTGTCCGGCGACGCCTATGGTTCATGGCACTCTCCACCTCGGAATTGGTGGCAAACATCCTGTCCGCATCCTCTGTCGGAGGAGTGTTCGGCGCGCGCCTTGTGTTCGCTTCCACTTCCGAGCCAGGCGTTGGAGCCTGGATGGTGGAGGCACAATTGGCAAACTCTCCGGATGTAGTCAGGGGAGGTCTCTTTGTCCTGAAGATAGCACGAACGTTAATATACCCTGAAGGGATAGCACCAGGGAAAAAGAGGGTGCGCTATACCTTTGCGATGGCGTCTCAGTCCAGACTACATTCCTTTTTACCCCACGGGGCCCTGCGGCCCCTCGTTGGCTAGCCACCGCAGGTTCGGCCTCCCACCTCGGAAACCTCCCCTGCAAAACACGGTCATTGTCAAGAAAACTGAAATACGTGAGAATGGATTCCTTCTCAAGGGGATGAGGCTCCTCTCTCTGTTACTTGGGAGGTCGGGATTAACCCTGGGTAATCAGCCGTAATGGCCACCAAGGCGTTGTCCTTGCTCGGTTGATGGAACACCCCATCAATCAGCTCCACAGATATGTCCGGATCCTCTTGAGAGGCCGGGTCGAGGGACCTCCCTGGGTCCTCGGGTTGTGGAGGAGGGCTGTTTATTTCCTTAACAGCCCGGCGCAGTTCCTGCGTTGAAGTCGTTAGACTAAATATTTGACAATGGGATTACAAAATGGATGGGAAAGTAAATGCGGTCGCTTACCCAGCTTGGTGGATTGTGCATAGAGAATCCACCCGGTGGGTTGACGTGGAGAAATTCCTCCTCTTCTCCCTTATACAAAGTGGACAAGATCTTTAGTAGAGCGGCAGCCGAATCCGGCCCCTTGCGGCCGTAGCGGGTGGCGTCGTCCTCCCCGTTGAAATCCCACATGGGGTGGCTTCTATATTGAAGTGGCTGCACCCCCCGCATAATGCATTCGGCCATAACCCCGATCATGGTCAGTCCGGAATGGGCTAACAATCTTATTCGGCCCAGCAGGTAAACGATGTCCCTGTCACTTTCCCTCTAAGGGCTCCGCGGACGCCAGCTCAGGCGCTTCTTTAAGGAAGCACCGTCGAACTTAGGGACGCCGATCCGAATAGGATCCGGCAGCAGGACGTCCTCTATATAAAACCATTCCGAAGGCTAGTCTTTGGACGCCTTCTTTGGGGTTCCGGATAGATATCCGGTCCCGGCGATACGCCACACTTCGGCTCTGCCCACTTGATATATAGACCCCTTTTGAGAGCGGGGCACCAGGCAGAATAACCTCTTCCACAGCGCGAAATGAGCCTCAACACCAAGGAATAGCTCGCAAAGGGCGACAAAGCCCGCGATATGCAATATAGAGCCGGGCGTGAGATTGTGCAACTGGAGGCCGTAGAACTCCAGAAGCCCGCGGAGAAAGGGATGAATTGGAAATCCAAGTCCTCTTACGAGATAAGGGACGAGACACACCCGCTCTCCTTTGGAGGGATTGGGGGTGCTCTCCGCTTGCTCTCCGCCATTATAGGTGGCGAGTCCAGCTCGGACTGGGGCCATATAGGCCTGAGGGAGAAATCCCTTGGCCTGAAGCAACACTAGCTCGCTGTGCGGGATGGAGCACCTCTCCCAGTCTCCAAGTTTAGGATTGGAAGGGCAAGAGGAGGAGCTGCAATGGCTGGCCATGCTGGAATGGACCTTTGCTGGAGGCACTCTAGTGATTACTCGCGGAAAGGAGAAGGTGTGGTTTGCATCTGAATCCCCATCCCATTAAATAGGCAACTCGTTTACGCAGCTAGGGGTATGAATGTAAAAATACCCCGACTTTTCACTTTCGTTTGATACGTGGAAGACGGTCATTATTGGGCGTGGAAGCCAAGGTGCGCTACATTACGAAAATCGGACATTATTCAGCAGGTACACAGAATTTGGAGAAGAACCCGCCTTGCAACACCGAAGACAATCTGCGTGCCGGACTCGTCGTCATTGAAGCCTGGTTCGAGGGCTACTGAGGGAGTCCTGGATTAGGGGGTGTTCGGGTAACCGGACTGTACCTTCAGCCGGACTCCAGGACTATGAAGATACAAGATTGAAGACTTCGTCCCGTGTCCGGATGGGACTTTCCTTGGCGTGGAAGGCAAGCTTGGCGATGCGGATATTCAAGATCTCCAACCATTGTAACCGACTTTGTGTAACCCTAACCCTCTCCGGTGTCTATATAAACCGGAGGGTTTTAGTCCGTAGAACAACATCATCATACAACAATCATACCATAGGCTAGCTTCTAGGGTTTAGCCTCCTTGACCTTGTGGTAGATCTACTCTTGTACTGCCCATATCATCAATATTAACCGAGAAGGACGTAGGGTTTTACCTCCATCAAGAGGGCCCGAACCTAGGTAAAACATTGTGTCCCTTGTCTCCTGTTACCATCCGCCTAGACGCACAGTTCGGGACCCCCTACCCGAGATCCGCCGGTTTTGACACCGACAGTTGAGCTTTTCAAAACGTAATTTCTCATGAGTCCTTAAAAGTTCTCGATGATCTCCTAAGATAGTTTCATGAGCTAACTTAAGAGTGCTTAGTTCTTTAGTTAGAGACTCAATCTTGTCCTTATCATTGTCATTCGTTTCATCGTAGTATTCATCACTATGGTTGTCAACAAGTAAATCATCATCACCTAACAAGTCATCTTCATCACTATTGAAATCGACATACTCGGGGTGTGATACCTTTGGCCATGAAGCATCTTTCAATTCCTTCATTTGGTGAATCAAATATGTCATAGGAGTTGGTTGACACAAGTGCTAGACCGGCAACACCTTCATCTTGAGTATATTCGGAGTCGGAGTGATAGCTTCTCTCGGAGTCATTGTCGAAGTCGGAGACCGATACCCATTCACCAACATGAGCTTGATGTCTTTGTTTTGTGTAGCTCCTTGATGACTTGTTCTTCCTTTCCGAATCCTTGCTTCTCCGAGAGGGTCTTCGTTCAAATCGATCATCCCTACTCCTTCTCTCCCTTGATGGTGATTCTTCTCTTCTACTTCTTCTTTTGGGAGAATCTTCTCTTATCTTGTGGGGAGCCATACACTCATTGGAGTAGTGTCCGGGTCTTCCACAATTGTAGCAGTTTCGCTCTCGACTAGAAGATCTTTTGTCATTGTAGGACCTTGACTTGGAACTTCTCTCTTTGCTTCTATTCTTGTAGAACTTGTTGAAGTTCTTCACCATTAGGCTCAATTCTTCATTGAAGGTTTGTTTCTCACTTGATGATGTGGGAGCTTCACATGAGGCATTGTAAGCACCACTTGACTTGTTATGGAGCTCCTCCTTATCCTTGAGTGATATCTCATGAGCAACAATTCTTCCAATGACTTTCGTTGGCTTGAGATCTTTTTAATTTGGCATCATTTGGATCAATGTGCATTTGGTATCGTATTTTCCATCCAAGGCTCTTAGGATCTTCTCGATGATGAATTTGTCGGTCATCTCTTCACTTCCTAAGCCGGCAATCTCATTTGTGATAAGAGCAAGCCTAGAGTACATTTTAGCGACACCTTCACCATCCTTCATTTTGAACTTGTCAAGTTGACTTTGAAGCACATCCAACTTGGATTCCTTGACGGAGTCGGTACCTTCGTGCATATCAATCAAAGTATCCCAAATTTCCTTTACATTCTCAAGACGGCTGATTTTGTTGAATTCTTTGGGGCACAATCCATTGAAGAGGATATAACAAGCTTGAGCATTGTATTGTAGCATCTTCAAGTCTTTTGCGGTAGCTTCACGATTCGGTTCTCTCCCATCAAAGAATTCACCTTGCAATCCAACACACACAATGGCCCAAACGGCGGGGTTATGTCCAAGAATATGCATTTTCATCTTATGCTTCCAACTAGCAAAATTAGTACCATCAAAGTAAGGACCTCTATGGTGGTAATTTCCCTCGCTAGACGCCATACTCTCCTAGGTTGTGAAACCAAGGCTATGACTTCCAAAAGCTATGAAAATCAAGGCAAATGGAGACCAAAGCTCTGATACCACTTGTAGGATCGAAAGTATGTCTAGAGGGGGGGATTAGACTACTTGACCAGATAAAAATCTATCCTTTTCCCAATTTTAGTCTTTGGCAGATTTTAGCTATCTTAGCACAAGTCAAGCAATCTTAACACAATTCAATCAAGCATGCATAGAGTCTATGAGCAGCGGAAAGTAAAGCATGCAACTTGCAAGAATGTAAAGGGAAGGGTTTGTAGAATTCAAACGCAATTGGAGACACAGATGTTTTTGTCGTGGTTCCGATAGGTGGTGCTATCGTACATCCATGTTGATGGAGACTTCAACCCACGAAGGGTAACGGTTGTGCCAGTCCACGGAGGGCTCCACCCACGAAGGGTCCACGAAGAAGTAACCTTGTCTATCCCATCATGGCCATCGCCCACGAAGGACTTGCCTCACTAGCGGTAGATCTTCACGAAGTAGGCGATCTCCTTGCCCTTAAAAACTCCTTGGTTCAACTCCGCAATCTTGTCGGAGGTTCCCAAGTGACACCTAGCCAATCTAGGAGACACCACTCTCCAAGAAGTAACAAATGGTGTGTTGATGATGAACTCCTTGCTCTTGTGCTTCAAATGATAGTCTCCCCAACACTCAACTCTCTCTCACAGGATATGGATTTGGTGGAAAGAAGATTTGAGTGGAAAGCAACTTGGGGAAGGCTAGAGATCAAGATTCATATGGTGGGAATGGAATATCTTGGCCTCAACACATGAGTAGGTGGTTCTCTCTTAGAAAATGTGTAATGGAAGTGTAGGTATGTTCTGATGGCTCTCTCCACGAATGAAGAGTGGGTGGAGGGGTATATATAGCTTCCACACAAAAACTAACCATTACACACAATTTACCAATCTCGTGAGACCAAATTGACAAACTCGGTCGGACCGATTTAGCAAACCTAGTGACCGTTAGGATTTTCGGTGGGACTGAGATGCAACTCGGTAGGACCGATATGGTTAGGGTTAGGGCATAACGTAATCTCGGTGTGACCGATTACACAAACTCGGTGGGACCAATTTTGGTAATAAGCTAACCAGAGAGTTGGTCAGGTAAACTCGGTGGGACCAATTTGCTCATTTCGGTGGGACCGAAATGTTACAAAAGGGAAACAGAGAGTTTACATTGCAATCTCGGTGGGACCGATCGCTCATCTCGGTAGGACCGAAACGTTACGAAGCGAAACAGAGAGATTACAACCCCATCTCGGTGTGACCGAGATCCCTATCGGTGAGACCGATTTGCCTAGGGTTTGTGGCAGTGGCTATGACATCTGAACTCGGTGGCGCCGGATAGAAAGAATCGGTGGGGCCGAGTTTGACTTTTTGTTTAGGTCATATGTGGATGTGGGAAGGTAGTTGAGGGTTTTGGAGCATATCACTAAGCACTATGAAGCAAGAACCTCATCAAGCAACACCTCATCCCACCTTGATAGTATTGGCTTTTCCTATAGATTCAATGTTATCTTGGATCACTAAAATATAAAATGTAGAGTCTTGAGCTTTGAGTTTGAGCCAATCTTTTTGTCCATAGTATTTTGAGGGGTCCACTTTCCTCATCCATGCCATGCCATTCATTGAGCTTTTCCTGAAATATTAATCTTGGAATAGCATTAGCTCAATGAGCTATATGTTGTTAGGAATTACCAAAACCACCCAGGGATAGTTGCACTTTCAGAGGAGTTGGATGAGATTCATCATGTAATCTAGTTAGTTTTGTTAGGGCTTGATCCCTAGTATCCACTATGTTCTGAGATTGACGTTGCTATGACTTTGTCATGCTTAATGCTTGTCAGTTTGGGCCCGGGTGCCATGATTTCAGATCTGAACCGTTTATGTTATCACAATTATACCCATGTTTTAGATCCGATCTTGCAAGTTATAGTCACCTACTATGTGTTATGATCCAGCAACCTCGGACTGACAATAGTCGGGACCACTCCCAGTGATGACCGTAGTTTGAGGAGTTCATGTATTCACCGTGTGTTAATGCTTTGTTCCGGTTCTCTATTAAAAGGAGGCCTTAATATCCCTTAGTTTCCAATAGGACCCTGCTGCCACGGGAGGGTAGGACAAAAGATGTCATGCAAGTTCTTTCCATAAGCATATATGACTATTTACGGAATACATGCCTACATTATATTTATGCACTGGAGCTAGTGTCGTATCGCCCTAGGTTATGACTGTCACATGATGAATATCATCCAACAAATCATCGATCGGATGCCTACGATTTTCCCTTATATTGTTCTTGATAAGTTACTACTGCTATCGTGAATGTTGCATTCACTACAAAATTACAGCTATCATTGTTACCGTTGCTATTGCTATTGCTACTACTATCAAAACTATCATATTACTGTGCAACCGATCACTTTGCTGCAGATAATTAATCTCCAGGTATGACTGAATTTACAACTCAGTTGCTAATACTTACAAATATTCTTTGGCCCCCCTTGTGTCGAATCTATAAATTTGGGTTGAATACTCTACCCTCGAAAACTGTTGCGACACCCTATACTTGTGGCTTATCATGCAGCAAAGTGATCAGTAGCAAAGTAGTATGATAGTTTTAATAGTAGTAGGAACAACAATAGTAACGATAATAGTGATAACAATGATTTTGGAGCAAGTGCAATAGTAACAATAGCAGTAGTAACTTAGCAAGATCAATATGTAGGAAAATCGTAGGTATGGGATCGACGATTTGTTGGATGATATTCATCATGTGACAATTACAACCTAGGGCGATACGGCACTAGCTCCTATTCATAAATATAATGTAGGCTTGTATTCCGTAAATAGGCATACGTGCTTATGGAAAGAACTTGCATGACACCTTTTGTCCTACCACCCCGTGGTAGCGGTGTCCTATTAGAAACTAAGGGATACTAAGGCCCCCTTTTAATAGAGAACCGGAATAAATTATTAACACACGGTGAATACATGAACTCCTCAAACTACGGTCAATACAGGGAGTGGTCCCGACTATTGCCACTCCGGGGGTGCTGTATCATAACACGTAGTAGGTGACTATAAATTGCAAGATCGAAACTACAACATGGATATAATGGTGTGTCGGGTTTCGGGTTCCGGCAGACCCTTGAGGTCCAAACACTGGGGTGCGTGCAGAGATCTCTCCCCTACCGATCTACGTCTGATCCTCTCGTGCGAACTAAGATGAAAATGATGAACAACACAAGAGACACGAGGTTTATACTGGTTCGGGCCACCGTTGTGGTGTAATACCCTACTCTAGTGCGTGGTGTAGTGGATTGCCTCTAGGGCTGATGATGGACAGTACAAGGGAAGAACAGCCTCGCGAGATGTGTTCTTGAGCTGGTGCGATGAACTGCTAGGGTGAGTTCACTCGCCTCTTCCTCTCTCTTTGCTATGGTTCTACCAGATTTCCGGCTGTCCCCTCCTTTTGTGGTGGCTAGCTCTATTTATAGAGGCCTTGGGCCTCTCCCCAAATAATGAGCAGGAAGGGCGCCAACAATTGGCCATTTCAAAGGGGAACATCTAGTACAAGTTATCCTGACCAAAGGTGGTCTTCGGCTGCCAAAAGCACTGGCGATGACGCCGTCTTGGGCTCCACGGTGACCTCCGTCCTGCCGTCCGGCTGGTCTTGGTCTCGTTGCACCGGAATGGTAACCTTTGCCTGATGCCTTGGCCTGTGCTTGCCCCCTTTGCACCAAAGGGGAAGCAAGGGCACTGCACAGGCCGGCGCCCGCCTGGCGCCCGCCTGGTCTCGATCGTCATGGCTTGCGTCACGGGTTCCTCGCGAGGTACCCTTGCCTTGATCTCTCCACCTCCTCGTGAGCCTGCCTGATGTGGCTGCCTTTGAGGAAGCTTCCTGTCGTCTGCCCCATGAGGCTTGGCCCCTCGCGAGGGTCTTGAGCTTGAGCTGATGAAGATGGGCCGCGTTGGGCCCCGCTTGAGCCACGCCGCAGGGTGCAGGCAGGCAAGTCTGGGGACCCCCGTTCCCAGAATGCCGACAGTAGCCCCTGGGCCCAAGGCACACGTGGGCTTGGCTTAGCAGAGAAGCGAAGGGGCAAGCGCGAAGCGCCACGGGCCCTAACAGCCTGCAGCCTTGGGTGCCGCGTGGCGGTTGATTGGGCGTGGGCGACTGCGCTTCCCCATGATGCCTCGGCGACCGCATGACTTGATAAGTCCCTGCATGCAGAGAAACTGGTCATGATTACCTGTGATCATAGTGCACGGCGGTTGGCCTCCTCTAGCTATAAGTACGGGGCTGGGTGACCCCCTTCGGCCCGTCCTTCCTTGCTGCTCCTTTCCTTCTTCTCGATTACTCGTCGCTCCCATGGCTCCAAAGAGATTCTCGGCCGCGGAGAAAGGAAAGGCCCCCCAGGCTGGGCCTGACTCCCCCCTGGCCAAGCGCAGCCGAGGCCGCCCTCGCAAGTATACCACGGTCCCCGTGGTGGTCTCCCGCGGCCATGGAGGCGGTTCCCAGCGTGGTGGTGAGCGCGAGGTTGCCGACGGGGGGAAGGCCGTGGGTGTGCGCCCCCCTAGGCCATCCTTTCGCTCTGCAGAGGTGCCGCCGGAGTTCGTCGTGTGGTCGGCAGACCCGTCCAGCACCAGGCTCCAGCTCCCCCGTTTCTTCGTAGATGAACTGCCGGCCAGCGCCCGGTGCGGCTTCTGGCTCCAGGCAGACGAATGCTGCAGCAGGGCCTCCTGGGCGTCGCTAGAGGTCTCCGTTTTTGGGAACGGGGCTCTAACACGTGGCTGGCAAACATTTGCCCGCGCGCGTGGCCTGAGCCGGTGGTGCACCCTATACTTCAAGTTTGATGGCGACGCCACCCTCTATGTGAGGGTGTTCGGGGAAGACGGTCGCCGTGCCGGGTGTTGCCCTGAAGATGACGACGGCGGCCGCCTGCCTAGCCCTGGCTCTGACCAGGATGAAGATGGCGACTGGCATATAGGCGGCGGTGCTCGGGGTTCGCCGAGCTTTGGCAACCCCCTCGCAGGCAGCAGCTCCTCCAGCGGTGGCCGCGACCAGCCTCCTCGGTGTCATGTCCGCTTGGGTGAAGGTAGCGGGTCAGCCCACCATCGCGCCCCGGTGAAGCGAGAGAAGGGATCCGCGTAAGCCCCAGGAGCAGCTAGAGCCTTCGCTGTGGGTTGGCGCAGGATGAATCGCACCCGTTTTGTGTTCTTTCTTATCCTGCGCAAAAATTGTAAGTAATGTAGGGCCCCGCGGGGGTGTATTAGAACTGTTGTTGTTTAACTATCGCGTTGTTTCCGCTATTTCTACGTCGTGTTTTCGCGCCGCGCTCCCATGTGCGGGAACTATTTTAGCTCGGTGGGGCTTGGTGCAGTCCTCGCCTCCCGAGGCCGTGGCCTCCTCGTGCGCTTCGTGCCCTACAAGGATCAGTAGGAGGGGTAACTTATGGTCTTAGTTGTGGGGGCGATCGGCACAGGTCCTACGCTCGTGTCGCGATGCCCGTGGGGCACGGACTGGGAGGGGTGCTCCCGCAGAGGACTCGGATAGGAAAGCTCCAAACGATCGGGGCAGAAAACACTCGCGAGGGCGCCCGCGATCTTCCCTCGTGAGACTTCGCGAGAGAAAACGTGGTGAGCGAGCGAGAAAGACAAAGAGCCACAAGCCAGGAACGTCAGCAACTCCGATAAAAACTTCAAACAGGAATAAACAAGCCAACTGCAGAAAGCAAATGGGAAAGCCATGTCCGGCACCTATTCTAGTCTTCGACGTCTTCTCGCCAGCGTGGAGCTAAGTGCTGTCAGTGGGTGTAGGTGGGAGCCCCCGAGGCCCGAGGGCGGCACTCCGGAGACTCCGGGGCGTGTACGGCCCCACTCATTATTACGTGAGAGTGTCATGGGCAGCGAGCTTCATAGGCATTGGCCTTCTTCACAGGCACCGGGCCTTTCTTGAAACGTGGCAGCTTCACAGGCATTTGCCTTCTTCACAGGCACCGGGCCTTTTCCAAAACGCAGCGGCTTCACAGGCATTCGCCTTCTTCACATGCTCTGGGCCTTTTCCAAAACGCAGCGGCTTCACATGCATTTGCCTTATTCACAGGAATCAGGCCTTTTCCAAAATGCAGCGGCTTCACTCAGGGGTAGAACCTCCGGAGATGTTGAATGTTCCATGGGTTCTGGATGGGTACTCCCTCCGGAGTCTCCAAGCGTGCGGAGCCGGGCCTGGAAACATGAACAACCTTGAACGGGCCCTCCCACATGGGAGAGAGCTTGTGCAGCCCCTCCCTGGAGAGAACCCTTCTGAGCACGAGATCCCCTACCTCAAGGGTCCTGGGGCGGATGTTGCGGCTGTGGTATCATCGTAGCGCCTGTTGATACCTTGCCGCTCGCAGTGCGGCTTCCCGACGGTGTTCCTCCCGCAGCACGAGATCCGTCCCCCGCATGGCGTCCTGCTGAGCCTCGTCGAATGCTAGGACCCATGCGGAGAGATGTCTGACCTCGTGAGGGAGAACAGCCTCCAGTTTGTAGACAAGGAAGAATGGGGTCTCGCCAGTCGGCTTGGTCGCTGTCGTGCGGATTAACCATAGCACGGACTGGAGCTCGTTGTGCCAGCCCCTGCCACAGGCCTCCAGCTTCTTCTTGAAGGTCCTGGCCTTGAGGCCCCTCAGGACCTCCGCGTTGGCTCGTTCAGCCTGGTCATTCCTACGGGGGTGTGCTACCGAAGTGTAGCATATCAGCGTTCCAAGGTTAGCATAGTATGTTTTGAAGAGATTACTGGTAAATTGTGAACCGTTGTCAATGATGATGCGGTTAGGCACCCCAAACTGGCTCACGAGGCCCTTGATGAACTTGACTGCCAAGCCTGCCGGGATTATGCGGACAGCTTCCACCTCGGCCCACTTGGTGAACTTGTCCACGGCGACGTAGAGGTAGTGATAGCCCCCTGGCGCCCGAGGGAACGGACCCAGAATGTCCAACCCCCAAACTGCGAACGACCAGGAGAGGGGTATGGTTTGCAGACCCCCTGCAGGCTGATGGATCTGTTTAGCGTGAAACTGGCAGGCCTCGCAAGCCTTCACTAGCTCAACGGCGTCACTGAGTGCTGTGGGCTAGTAGAACCCTCTGCGGAACGCCTTGCCGACGAGGGTTCGTCGCGACGAGTGGTGCCCGCAGTCTCCGCTGTGTATGTCCGCCAAAAGTTCCTTTCCTTGCTCCTTGGAAATGCAACATAGGGACACGTCATTTGGCCGCTTCCTGTAGAGCTCGCCATACTGGATGCAATAAGCCATGGCTTACCGTGCCACACACTCTGCCTCCTCCTTGTTCTCCGGCAGAATCCCTTGCATCAGGTAGTACTTGAGCTCTAGGATCCAACATCCCTCCTGAAGCTCCAAAGTCAGGAGCAGGCGTGCCCCTGATGCCAGGCCGCGGAACGGAGCTCCCGAGGCAGGCAGCTGAGGAGGCTCCTCCCTTCGCTGCGCCGCGCCTGATAGCGATGGTGCCGCTGAGGGCTTGAAGAGCCGCTCCTCGAAGACGCCAGGTTCCTGTGGCAGCCGCCTAGACGCCCTCTTGGCAATGTCGTCAGCCTCCTGTTGGTGCCGCGAGGCACATGCTGCAGCTCCAGCCCCCAGAACTGTTTCTCCATCCTGCGGACTTCAGCGAGGTAAGCTTCCATGTGCTCGTCCTTCGGCTCGTATATCTTGTTGGAGAAGTTGACGAGGAGCTATGAATCACCCTTGATGGTGAGGCGCTTTACCCCTAAGGCGATTGTGGCTTTCAAGCCTGCTATCAGTCCTTCATATTCTGCTATGTTGTTGGAGACCTTCTCTCCGTGCTGGAAGCAGAGTTGCACGACGTAATAGAGTTTGTCCTGGGTAGGGGACACAAGCACTGTGCAAGCTCCTGCACCGTGTCGGGAGAACGCCCCATCGAAGTACACGACCCAGCTGTCCGGTGCTTCACTTCCCAGGGAAAGTGATCGGTCTTCGCCTGCCTCGAGACCCGGCGCTTCTGGCCATTCTGCCACGAAATCTGCAAGTGCGGCTCCCTTGATAACTCTGGTCGTGCTGAATTCTAGCTAAAATGCCTGTAGCTCAATGTTCCATTCGGTGACCCTTCCAGCTGAGTTGGGGCTCCTGAGCACTCTTTCCAAGGGGTATGCTGAGACGACCTTGATGGGATGTCCTTGGAAGTAGTGGCGCAGCTTGCGCGAGGCCACTAGTAGAGCGAGGAGGAGTTTTTGAGGCATGGGATACCGTGCCCTTGCGTCCCGTAGCACCGTGCTGACGAAGTACACGGGATGCTCGACGAGGTTGAGGGTGTTGGCGCTGCTTGCATCCTCCAGAGGTCGAGGCGTCTCTGGAGACGACGGAGCCCCCGGGGCTTGGTCACCAGAAGAGGCCTCTCCTGCTCCGGGTGCATTCTCCTGCTGCGGCTGTCCCTTTCCGGCTGCGGTTGCGGCCTTCGCGAGGCCCTCCTCGCTCTGCTTTGCTTCAGTTCGGACGGTCGATGCGGCCTTGGCACAACGCTCCTCTCTAACCGCCACCAGGGCTGCGCTAGCGGAGTAGGGGGTGGCCGCAAGGTAGAGCACCAGGGGCTCCCGGGGACGCGGAGCCACCATCACTGGCGGACTGGTAAGGTACCTCTTGAGGTCTGGGAATGCCTTGTCGGCCTCTTCAGTCCATTCGAAGGGGCCCTTTTTCTTCATCAGCTTGAAGAAGGGCAGAGCTCGTTCCCCAGCTTGGAGATGAAGCGCCCCAACGCAGTCACACGCCCGATGAGCTTCTGCATTTCTCTGAGGGTCCTCGGCGGGCTCATATCTTCGACTACCTTGACCTTCTCCGGGTTGGCCTCCATGCCCCTGTGGGATACGAGGAAACCCAGGAGCTTGCCCGAGGGGACTCCAAATACACACTTCTCCGGGTTGAGCCGTAGGTCCACTTCGTTGAGGCTGGCAAAGGTTTCTTCTAGGTCATGTATCAGGGTTTTTGCCTCACGAGACTTCACCACAATGTCATCGACGCAAGCTTCAGCGTTCCTCTCGAGCTGCCGGCCTAAGGCGATGTGCATCAGCCACTGAAAGGTCACGCCTGTGTTGTGTAGCCCAAACGGCATGCACGTATAGCAGTACACTCCACACGGGGTCAGAAAAGCCGTCTTCTCCATGTCTTCTACCGCCATCTTGATCTGGTGATAGCCCGAGAAGGCATCCAGGAAGCACAATAGGTCACACTCTGTGGTGGAGTCGACTATCTGGTCGATGCTGGGGAGCGGAAATGGATCCTGCGGGCAGCCTTGTTGAGGTTGGTGAAGTCGACGCACATGCGCTCTTTCCCCCTTCTTTGGCACGACAACAAGATTAGCCAGCTAATCGGGGTAGCGGACCTCGCGGATAACCCCTGCCGCCTCTAGCTTCCGGGTCTCTTGAAGGATGAAAGCCTGTTTCTCAGTAGACTGCCGCCTTGCCTTCTGCTTCCCGTGGCGTACATTGGGGCACACGTTGAGGTGATGCTCAATCACTTCCCTTGGGACCCCCGCTAACTGATCTGGTTCCAACGCGAACACCTTCTTGTTCGCACGCAGGAACCTGATTAGGGCCTTCTCCTGCTCGGGCTCGAGGTTGGCCCCTATGGTGAAGGTGGCACCAGTGGACCTGTGCTCGTCGACCGGTACCTGCTTGGTTTCCGCCTTGTCTTCGGTGAACAACTGCTTCTTTTTAGCCGGTGCAGCCCCCTTGGGCTCAAGGGTGTCGGTGCTAGTGGGTTGCGCCACTGCGGCCGCCCTGAAAACAAGCCGGAGCACCTACAGTGCATCCCTTGTGTCTCCTGACACGATGAGGGCGCCGCTGCTCCTAGGTATCTTCATGAGGTTGTATGCCGGGTGAGTTGCTGCCATGAACCGAGCCAAGGCCAGATAGCCCAGGATGGCGTTGTAGGAGAGGCCGATAGGGGGGATGTCGAAGTCGATCAGCTCCGTGCGGAAGTTGTCGCAGGTGCCGAAGGTCACTGGGAGGAGGATCTGTCCCAAGGAGGCGGTGGAACAGGCTCCGACGCCCGAGAAAGGCCTGCTGGGTTGGAGCCGCTCCGGCGGCACGTGAAGTAGGCTGAAGGCCTCCACCAAGAGCACGTTGAGGCTGGCACCACCGTCGATGAGGGTCCTGGTGACTGCTACCTGGCAGATGGTGGGGGTGCACAGCATCGGGAGCACGCCCGAACCAATGGGATTGAAGGGGTGGTCCTCCGAGTCGAAGGTTAGATCGGCCTCGGGCGCCACCCAGCCCAGGGGGCTTCTTGGCGCCTGGAGGCGGTGCTGATCCGGCGGGCGAATGGCTTGACGTGATGACTCGAGGGTGGTGCCTGGGAGCCACCTAGGAGAGCTGCGACAATGGGCGGCACTGGTGCAGCGAAACGGGCAAGGAAGAGGTCATGCAGCTCCTCCCAGGAGGTGATAGAGGCCGTCGGCAGGTGGAGGAGCCACACGCGCGGGAAGCGGGTGAGGGCCATGGGTAACCAGTTGGCCATCACCCGATCGTCGCCCTGGCTCCGAGGACGGCCTCCTCGTACACCAGCAGGAAAATCATTGGGTCCGTCACGCCGTAATAGCGCGGCGGCATTTCGGGCCTGAACTTGCGCGGCCACTGCACTTGCCGCAAGGCGGGGGACAAGGCCCGGAGCGCCCTGGCCCCAGTGTCGGCATGCGTTGCTGGAGCAGGCGGCACGTTGTCCGCCATGAGGGCCGGATGCGATGTCGGGGGAGAGGGGGTCGTCAGGAAGGAGGACTCCGGCGCACCCCTACCTGGCGCGCCAAATGTCGGGTTTCGGGTTCCGGCAGACCCTTGAGGTTCGAACACTGGGGTGCGCGCGGAGATCTCTCCCCTACCGATCTACGTCCGATCCTCTCGTGCGAACTAAGATGAAAATGATGAACAACACAAGAGACACGAGGTTTATACTGGTTCGGGCCACCGTTGTGGTGTAATACCCTACTCCAGTGCGTGGTGTGGTGGATTGCCTCTAGGGCTGATGATGGACAGTACAAGGGAAGAACAACCTTGCGAGAGGTGTTCTTGAGCTGGTGCGATGAACTGCTAGGGTGAGTTCAGTCGCCTCTTCCTCTCTCTTTGCTATGGTTATACCAGATTTCCGGCTGTCCCCTCCTTCTGTGGTCGCTAGCTCTATTTATAGAGGCCCTAGGCCTCTCCCCAAATAATGAGCGGGAAGGGCGCCAACAATTGGCCACTTCGAAGGGGAACATCTAGTACAAGTTATCCTGACCAAATGTGGTCTTCAGCTGCCAAAAGCACTGGCGATGACACCGTCTTGGGCTCCACGGTGACCTCCATCCTGCTGTCCGGCTGGTCTTGGTCTCGTTGCACCGGAATGGTAACCTTTGCCTGATGCCTTGGCCTGTGCTTGCCCCCTTGGCACCAAAGGGGAAACAAGGACACTGCGTAGGCCAGCGCCCGCCTGGTCTCGATCGTCATGGCTTGCGTCACGGGTTCCTCGTGAGGTACCCTTGCCTTGATCTCTCCGCCTCCTCGCGAGCCTGCCTGATGTGGCTGCCTCTGAGGAAGCTTCCTATCATCCGCCCCGCGAGGCTTGGCCCCTCGTGGGAGTCTTGAGCTTGAGCTGATGAAGATGGGCCACGCTGGGCCCCACTTGAGCCACCCCGCAGGCTGCAGGCATGTCTGGGGACCCCCGTTCCCAGAATGCCAACATGGTGATACCATAAACAGTTCAGATCTGAAATCATGGCACCCGGGCCCAAAGTGACAAGCATTAAGCATGGCAAAGTCATAGCAACATCAATGTCAGAACATAGTGGATACTAGGGATCAAGCCCTAACAAAACTAACTAGATTACATGATGGATCTCATCCAACACCTCACCGACCAGCGAGCCTATGAAGGAGTTACTCGCTCCCGGTGGGGAGCATCATGGAATTGGCGATGGAGAAGGTTTGGTGATGATGAAGATCGAAGATCCCCCTCTCCGGAGCCCCAAACGGACTCCAGATCTGGCCTCCTAATGAAGAACAGGAGGTGACGACGGCTCCATCTCGTGAAATGCGATAATTCTTCCTCCTCGATTTTTTTATGGAAAAATAGGATTTTATAGCGTCGGTTTCAGGGTCTGCCGGGCCACCAGGTGTGGACAACCCACCTGGGCACGTATGGAGGGGGGCGCCCTGGTGGGTTGTGCCCACCCAGGTGCCCCCCTCCGGTGGTTCTTGGCTCCAGAAATTCTCTTCATTTGTATGAAACTTCCTTGCAAAGTTTCGTTCCATTCTGAGAACTTTTATTTCTGCACAAAAAACAACACCATGGTAGTTCTGCTGAAAACAACATTAGTCCGGGTTAGTTTCATTCAAATCATGCAAATTAGAGTCCAAAACAAGAGGAAAAGCGTTAGGAAAAGTAGATACGATGAAGACGTATCAACTCCCCCAAGCTTAAACCTTTGCTTGTCCTCAAGCAATTCAGTTGATAAACTGAAAGTGAAAAAGAAAAGCTTTTACAAACTCTTTTGCTCTTGTTTGCATAAATAAGCTTAAACATCACCCAGGTTTTCAGCCAAGATTATAACTAACCATGTCGACAATAACTCTTAGAAGTTATATTAACCCATATCAATGACATAATCAGCTAGCGAGCAATAATAAGATATCTCAAATAGCAACATGTTGTCAAAACAACCATGATATAATATGACAATAGTGGTATCTCGCTAGCCCTTTCTGATGCACGCAACATTAGCTACACACAATGCATGAACATGACAATAGTGCTCTCAGGTTCTAGCGCTTATTTGAGAAGGTGATGACACAACATAAACGTAAATAGATAGTCCTTCACAGAGGGAAGCAGTGATTTGCAGTGGTGCTATAGCTCAAGTTTTTAAAACAGAGGTAAATGAAATTTTGAGAAATGCACCCTTCTTGTTTACTTCGCGACCATTAGTTATTGGTATCTTCCATGCTAAACACATTAGCAGCGGTTCCAAAGCAATAAACTAAGGGTTATTACTCCGTAGGAGTTTTTGTTTGATTATTTGTAAGCTCTATTCTTTTTGCAGTTTGGGACTGGGAATCCCTAATACCACCCCTTTCGTGCAAGGATGAGTGAATAAACACTCATCGTGAGAATAACCCGCTTAGCACGGAAGATACTGACTACCTCCTGTCGCTCTATGAACAATCCGGGCACATAAAAAGGATATTTATTCGAAGTTTTTAGAGGTGGCACATGAAAAATTACTTAGGACGGCAGGCAATACCACATATAGGTAGATATGGTGGACTCATCTGGAATAACTTGGGTATCAGGTTTTTGTTGCACAAGCAGAATTCTTGCTTAGTATAGGCGAAGGCTAGCCAATAGGTTGTGAAGCGGCCAGCTAGAGAGCGAAAGCGGTCATGAACATGCATTATGCATAAGTAACATTGGATACTAGCATGAGTAGGATATGAACAACATGAACATAAATAACATAGAGGCTATGTTGGTTTTGATTCAACTACATGCATGAACATGTGCCAAGCCAAGCCACTCGAACATTCAGAGGAGGATACCATATCATCATACTACATCACAATCATTTTAACGAATGTTAACATCCAAGATAAATCATTATCCAGTCCTAGATACTTATGCATGGCATGAGAAACTATAATCTCTAATTGTCATTGCAAACATGTTTGATCATAATAGGCTGAATCATGGATACTAGGTTAAACATATTTACAAAATCAGAACAAGTTGAGTTCATACCCATTTCTCTCTACCACGGCCAGTTCATCAAATATCGTCATTATTGCCTTTCAGTTGCATGACCGAACGATATGAAAATAATAATAATGCAAGAGTGTCGTGGACTAAGTTGGAATCTACACACATTTTATTCAAAGGAGAAGACAAGGTAATATAGGCCTTTTGTTAGATCAACAATAATGCATATGCGATCCACTCAACATTTTCATCATGGTCTTCTCCTCGGTATGACTCAATAAAAAGAAAAGAAATTCAGAGAAACACACTGAAATATTTTTTAGAGTTTTTGGTTTTTTGAAAGAAAGCAAATAAAAAGGGACAAGCAAAAACGAGAAACGTTATTTACACGGGAAAGCTCCCAACAAGCAAAAGAAGAACAAGGAAATCTTTTTGGGTTTTCTTTTTAGTACTACAACAATATAAAGTAGGAAGAAACATCAAAATGAAGCAAGAAATATATTTTTGGATTTTCTCAAAGTTTTTCAAACACATAAGAAGAAAGCGACAAAATAAATTTTGAGTGGATCAGAAATGAAATGTGTGAAATGTGTGAACATGAATATAATGTCGGTGAAAATACGTACTCCCCAAGCTTAGGCTTTTGGCCTAACTTGGCAATCACCACTCGAAGAAGCCATGAGGTCCTATGTTGAAGTGCTGGGGAGCGGGTACCTGGGGGTTCCACTCCTGAGGCTCCTCCTCAGCCGCAGCCAGGTTGTTCCGGTAGGCGACAATGTCCTTAGGCATAATTCGGTATCCGCCCTGGCAATAGGATCAAAAAAGCTGGTGCAGGCAATGGAATAATATCATGAGTGTTCACACTGAAAACCAGGTTATAAGGAACGGTAATGTTAGTGTAATCGCCAGCAATAAACTGATTGTGTTCCATAGCCTGACGTTCTAAATAAACTTTAGGTAAGGGATAACCATGCTGTCGTATCTGAACGTTAAAGCGAGTCGCCAAGCGAGTAGTGTAAATACCACCATGTATTTTGCCCTTGGATCTGTTAATGTGGAGGCGACATGCCACAATAGCTCCCAAGCTATAAGTGTTGTCGAAGTAAAGTGTGCGACGTAAAACAACAAAGTCTGGGGCACTGGGCGCACCTGCCTTCTCTCTAGAAGGCAAACATTTCACAATGAATAAAGCAAAGTAATGCACATCAAGAAAGTGTATGCTAGTGGCAGTGACACTCGACACCCCTCTCTCATCCCCCACAGTCAGAGTGCGGTAAAAACCATCAAACTTTGTGGGCCTAGGCTCAACTAAATCCCCGTCAGAAGGGATCATGCATATATCACAAAATTTAGTAAGTGGTATCTGACGGGTTTCAAAATATAAACTAAACTGCACCTCAGGGGGATTATTCATAGGAAGGAAATGAACACTTTGCACAAAGGAATTTGTGAGGAAATGATACTATTCACATTCAGCTGCGATGAAGTCGGTGAGTGCCGGCATTAGCAGCATATTGTGCAAACTCCCGAAGGATTCCGCACCCTTCCATGAACGGGTTATGCGGCCATTCGCACGGCCGTACCTCCGCCATTCTCCGGGAATGGAGATCACTGTCAGATGACTCCCAATAACTCCCTTGGAGTTCTTCTTGGAAGCAAACTTCCTAAAGATACTCATATTTTTCCTATGAGCAAAATTCTGAAATTTTTAGTCCACAACATTTTCTTAACAAAACTTTACAAGATTGATAGTAACTACTCATAGGTATGCATAGAGGCCATAGCAAGCATTCAAACAACTTAGAACTCTAAGAATTCAACATGCAAGCTCATCTACAGTAGCACCAAGAGTAGCTAATTATTCAAAATATAAACCACTAAAACAAAAACTAATTGGACAAACGGAGGAGTCACATACCAAGCAACAATTCCCCGAGACAGTTTCAGAAACGGAGCTTCGAGCAAAGAGATCAGAATCCGCGGGTTTGAGAGCAAGAACACGAGAGAGAGAGCAATGGTGATTTTTTTCTGGAGGTAGGTGGTGATGTGGGATGAAGAGATAAGTGAGGGGGGGCACGTGGGGACCACAACCCACCAGGGCGCGCCTAGGGGTCCTAGCGCGCCCAGGTGGGTTGTGCCCACCTGGTGCACCTCCCTCTGATGTCATTTGCACCAAAAATTCATAAATATTCAGATAAAACCGTATTAAATTTTCAGAGCATTCTGAGAACTTTTACTGTTGGGTCATTTTTTATTGCACGGGAAATTCAGAAAATAGACAAAACATGGCATTTTTTATCTAATACAAAAAAACAAAAGGTAGGGACACAAGGTAGTGCTCACTAAATTCATCCACTCCATACCTCTAAAAAATGATCCATTAATAAGGTTGATCAAATCTTATTAACAACCACTTTCGATTAGCATGAAACCGAAGAACTTTCGCAAATCACTAAGCTACCTCAACAGGCATATGAATGTCCCCAATAATAAGCATTTCATATTTCTTTTTAATAGTAGGTAGAGGTAGTTGAAAACTTCCAACAGTGATTGTTGGAGATTTTTCAATAACATTAATACCATTCACTTGGAATTGTTTCTTCAGAATGTGCATCGTATTCTCATTACCATTGATATGAAAAGTGACCTTGCTTTTATTGCAATAAAAAATAGACCTGATGTCTGCTAGAACTACGTCGGTATTTCCCCAAAGAGGAAGGGATGATGCAGCACAATGATGGTAGGTATTTCCCTCAGTGCTGATACCAAGGTTATCGAACTAGTAGGAGAACCAAGCAACACTATGTAAACAACACCTGCACACAAATAACAAATACTCGCAACCCGGCGTATTAAAGGGGTTGTTAATCCCTTTCTGGTAATGACGCCAGAAATTGGCAAACAGGTGTGAGAGAGTTGTAATAAGTTGATAAATCAAACGCCAAATAAAATAAAGTACAACAATGTATTTTTGTATTTTTGGTTTAATAGATCTGAAAAGAAAAGCAAAGAAAATAGATCGCAAACACAAATATAATAAAGAAGAGACCCGGGGGCCGTAGTTTTCACTAGTGGCTTCTCTCGAGAAAAATAGCAAATGGTGAGTGAACAAATTACTCTTGGGCAATTGATAGAACTTCAAATAATCATTACCATATCCAAGAAATGATCATTATATAGGCATCATGTCCAAGATTAGTAGACCGACTCGTGCCTGCATCTACTACTATTACTCCACACGTCGACCCCTATCCGGCATGCATCTAGTGTATTAATTTCATGGAGAAACAGAGTAATGCAATAATAACGATGACATGATGTAGACAAGATCTATTTATGTAGAAATAGACCCCATCTTGTTATCCTTAATAGCAACAATACATACGTGTCGGTTCCCCTTCTGTCACTGGGATCAAGCACCGTAAGAACGAACCCATCACAAAGCACCTCTTCCCATTGCAAGATAAATAGATCAAGTTGGCCAGACAAAACCCAAATATCGAAGAATAAATAGGAGGATACAAGCAATCATGCATTTAATAGATCAAAGAAGACTCAAATAACTTTCATGGATAAAAAGATAGATCTGAACATAAACTCGAAGTTCATCGGATCCCAACAAACACATCACAAAAAGAGTTACATCATATGGATCTCCAAGAGACCATTGTATTGAGAATCAAACGAGAGAGAGGAAAGCCATCTAGCTACTAACTACGGACTCGTAGGTCTACAAAGAACTACTCACGCATCATTGGAGAGGCACCAATGGACATGATGAACCCCTCCGTGATGGTGTCTAGATTGGATCTAGTGGTTTCTGGAACGTACGGCGGCTGGAATTGATTTTCGTCGACTCCCCCTAGGTTTTTTGGAATATTGGGGCATTTATAGAGTAAAGAGGCGGTCCGGGGGCACCCGAGGTGGGCACAACCCACCTGGGCGCGCCTGGGCCTCCAGGAACGCACTGGTGGGTTGTACTCCCCTCGGAGCACCCCCAAGTGCTTTTTCGGCCCACTGGAAGTCTTCTAGTCCAAAAAAATACATAGAAAGTTTCGCTGCATTTGGACTCCATTTGGTATTGATTTCCTACGATGTAAAAAACATGCAAAAACAACAACTGGCGTTTGGCACTATGTCAATAGGTTAGTACAAAAAATGATATAAAATGACTATAAAATGATTGTATAGCATCCAAGAATGATAATATAATAGCATAGAACAATAAAAAATTATAGATACGTTGGAGACGTATCAGCATCCCCAAGCTTAATACCTGCTCGTCCTCAAGTAGGTAAATGATAAAGACATAATTTTTGATGTGGAATGCTGCCTAACATGCTCATCTCATATTCTTTTATATGGTTCAATGCAATAGTCTAGTTTTGACATGAGACATAAATACTCAAGCATATCAACAAGACAACAAGTAACCATGTCTTTCAAAATATCAACGCTAAAATAAGTTATCCCTAGCCCATCATGCTCAATCATTAATCCATTCATGAAACACACTAGCATATTAGCTACACCCAGTGCTCAAGTACGATCATAATGCCCCCTAGTTGGTGCTTTATAAGAGAGGATGGAAACTCAAATTAAAATAAAGATTGCATAAAGTAAAAGAAAGGCCCTTCGCGAAGGGAAGTAGGGATTTGTAGAGGTGCCAGAGGTCAAAGCGAAAAACACAGAGATAAAAACATTTTGGGAGGCATGATTTTCCTATCAATGAGAAAAATCGACAAGTTCCCAATACTTCCCATGCTAGATATATCATAGGAGGTTCCCAAACAGAAATTAAAGTTTATTCCTTTGTCAACCATACTTTCACTTTCCATGGCTAGCCGTATCCACGGGTGCCTTCCATACCAACACTTTCCAAGGAATTTATTATTTGACAACATAAAGTAAATTCATTTTTCATTTCGGGACCGGGAATCCCTAATACCTTTGCCTTACTCTCGTGCAATGACAAGTGAATAAACACTCATCGTGAGAATAACATATCTAGGATGGAAATGTATTAGGCACCCCCTATTGATTCATGAGAGGTACGAGCACACAAAAGAGAAATTTATTTTGAAAATTAGAGATGGCATATACAAATTTGCTTAGAACGGCAAAAGAATACCACATATCGGTATGTATGGTGGACTCATGTGGCAAAACTGGTTTAAAGGATTTTGGATGCGCAAGTAGTGACCATACTTAGTGCAAAATGAAGGCTAACAAAAGATTGAGAAGCGACCAACCAAGAAATGAATAATCTCATAAGAGATCATTAAGCATAATTAACACCGAATAATGCAACACAAATAGGATGTAATTTCATTACATAACTATTGACTTTTGTGCTTGCATAGGGAATCACAAACCTTAACACCAATATTCTTACTAAAGCATAATTACTCATCAACATGACTCACATCATCATATCTCAAAACTATTACAAGGAATCAAGTTTATTTTGTCCAATGATCTTCATGAGAGTTTTTACTATATCCTCCTTGGATATGTATCACTTTGGAACTAATTTTCATGTGTTGCTTTTGATAAGCTCAAAAAATATTAGTGAAGATCATGAGCGTAATATTTCTTTCGCCCAAATTAATTTAAGTGAAGCAAGAGAGAATTTCTTAAAAAAATTACTAACTCTCAAATAAATCTAACTGAAGCAAGAGAGCATTTCTTCAAAAATACTAAAGCACACCATGCTCAAAAAGATATAAGTGAAGCACTAGAGCAAATCCATATCTCATAAAGATTTAAGTGAAGCATAGAGAGTATTTCTAACAAGTCATGGCATAATTTTGGCTCTCTCAAATAAGTGTGTCCAGCAAGGATTCAAGACTTAAAACAAAAAGCAAAACAAGCAAAGACTCATATCATACAAGACGCTCCAAGCAAAACTCATAGTATGTGACGAATAAAAATATAGCTTCGAGTAAAATACCGATGGTTGTTAGAAGATAGAGGGGATGCCACCCGGGCATCCCCAAACTTAGTTGCTTGCTTCTCTTTGGATAATAGCTTGGGATGTCATGGTCATCCCCAAGCTTAGGCTCTTCTTACTCCTTATTCCATCATCCATCATAACATCACCCCAAACTTGAAAACTTCAATCACACAAAACTCAACGAAACCTTCCTAAGATCCGTTAGTATAAGAAAACAAATCACTACTATAAGTACTGTTGCAAACCAACCCAACTTTTCTGTGGCAAAAACCCTTCAAAGAAAACCATAGAATCATCAAAACAAGCACACAACACAAAGAAAACAGAATCTATCAAAAACAGAACAGTCTGTAGGAATCTGGATATTTCGAATACTTATGTAACTCCAAAACATCTGATAAATTAGGACCCCATGATAAATTTTTATATTAATCTTATGCAAAAAGAATCAGTATTTTATCGCACTTCTATTAAATATGAGAATTATTTTCGTGAGTGCAAAAGTTTATGTTTTTCAGCAAGATCAAATCAACTATCACCCAACATGATCCCAATGGCTTTGATTGGCACAAACACTAACTAAAACACAAAAAATACAATCATAATAGTAGGATAATTGTGCAAACACTCAAGAACAGAAATAAAAATACATCACAAATTTTATTCATTGGGTTGCCTCCCAACAAGCGCTATTGTTTTACGCCCCTAGCTAGGCATAATATTTCAACGATGCTCACACGAAAGATAAGACTGAAACACAAAGACAGCATCCTGAAATGTATGGCAAACACATTTAAGTCTAACATACTTCCTATGCATAGGAATTTTATAAGCAAACAAATTATCAAGACAAGAAACATCTAACATATGCTAAGAAGAGGAATAAAACATTTACGATCTGAACATAACAAGAGGTATTTTAGTAACATGAAAATTTCTACAACCATATTTTCCTCTCTCATAATGATTACATGTACGATCATAATCAAATCCAACAATATAACTATCACATAAAATAATCTCTTCATGATCCACACGCATGCAAAGTTGACACTCTTCCAAAATAGTGGGATTATCATCAAATAAAGTCATGACCTCTCCAAGCCCACTTTTATCAAAAAATTCATAAGACTGAACACTCTCCAAATATGTGGGATTACTTTTACCTAAAGTTGACACTCTTCCAAACTCACTTTCAATATTATTGCAAAAATATTCATCATGAGTCTTAAATAAATTTTCAAGATCATAAGAAGAATCACCCCAATCATGATCATTGCAACAAGTAGTGGACATAGCAAAATTAGCATCCCCAAGCTTGGGGTTTTGCATATTATTAGCACAACTGACATTAATAGAACATATAGTAAAAACATTGTAATCATGCTTTTCATTCAAGGAGCTATCATGAGTCACTTCATAAATTTATTCATCACATTTTTCAGATTCACAAATCTCAAGCAAAACTTCATAAAGATAATCTAGTGCACTCAACTCACTAGAAATCGGTTCATCATGATTGGATCTTTTAAAAATATTAGCATGTGGATGTGGATCCATATATATATATTTTTAGCAAGCGAAGACGCAAGCATAGAGAAGGCACATAGCAACACAAGCAAACATAAGATCAAACGAGAAAAGGAAAACGAAAAAGTGGGCGAATAAAATGACAATTTTTTGTGAAGTGTGGGAGAGGAAAATGAGAGGTAAATGGCAAATAATGTAAATTGCGAGGAGATGGGATTTGTGATTAGGAACCTGGTAGATGTTGATGATGTCTCCCCAACAATGGCGCCAGAAATTCCTTTTGATGTCTGCTAGAAGTACGTCGGTATTTCCCCAAAGAGGAAGGGATGATGCAGCACAGCGACAGTAGGTATTTCCCTCAATGATGAGCCCAAGGTTATCAAACTAGTAGGAGAAATAAGCAACAGTACGTAAACAATACCTGCACACAAATAACAAATACTCGCAACACGATGTATTAAAGGGGTTGTCAATCCCTTTCGGGTAACGGCACCAGAAATTGGCAAACATACGTGAGAGAGTTGTAATAAGTTGATAGATCGAACGCCAAATAAAATAAAGTGCAGCAAGGTATTTTTGTATTTTTGGTTTAATAGATCTAATAATAAAAGCAAAGTGAAATAGATCGCAAAGGCAAATATAATAAAGAAGAGGCCCGGGGGCCGTAGTTTTCACTAGTGGCTTCTCTCGAGAAAAATAGCAAACGGTGGGTGAACAAATTACTCTTGGGAAATTGATAGAACTTCAAATAATAATGACGATATCGAGACAATGATCATTATATAGGCATCACGTCCAAGATTAGTAGACTGACTCATGCCTGCATCTACTACTATTACTCCACACATCGACTGCTATCCAACATGCATCTAGTGTATTAAGTTCATGGAGAAACGGAGTAATGCAATAGGAATGATGACATGATGTAGACAAGATCTATTTATGTAGAAGTAGACCCCATCTTGTTATCCTTAATGGCAACAATACATACGTGTCGGTTCCCCTTCTGTCACTGGGATCAACCAGCGTAAGATCGAACCCATCACAAAGCACCTCTACCCATTGCAAGAGAAATAGATCAAGTTGGCCAAACAAAACACAAATATCAGAGAATAAATACGAGGCTATAAGCAAGCATGCATATAAGAGATTAAAGAAGACTCAAAATAACTTTCATGGATAAAAAGATAGATCTGATCATAAACTCAATGTTCATCGGATCCCAACAAACACAACGCAAAAAGAGTTACATCATATGGATCTCCAAGAGACTATTGTATTTGAAAGTGCTAGTTATCGACTAGAGGGGGTGAATAGGCGATTTTAATGAACGTCTTCAAAACATGGGAGTTTCGAAGACAAACAGTAGAAATGAACCTATTGACATGCAGCGGAAGGTAGACTACACTAGGCAAGCCATAGTCAAGTATTCAATGAAGTGAAAGCATAAAGACTAATAGCAGCTATGTAGTGATGATCAGGATGGAAGATAGTATGAAGCCAAACAACAATAGAAGTCACACAGTGAAGTCAAACATGTAACACAGGCAGGCAATGACTTCATGAAGACAAACTATAAATAAAGAGAGGGAGAAGATAGAACCAGTCGCTTGGTGAGGATAAGGATTTGTTGGACCAGTTCCAGTTGCTGTGACAACTGTACGTTTGGTTAGGGAGGATGAGATTTAACTCAGAAGACCGTGTCTTCACCTTATTCCCCTTGAGCTAAGGACACCCAGTCCTCGCCCAATCACTCAGGTAAGTCTTCAAGGTAGACTTCCAAACCTTCACAGACTTCGTTCACCGACAATCCACAATGACTCTTGGATGCTCAGAATGCGACGCCTAACCGGCTGGAGGATTCACAGTCCTCAAGTGTAACAAGTCTTCAGGTCACGCGGACAGAAAGACTTCAGTGATGCCTCGCACTCTATGGCCCTGGGTGTTTTTGGCTTTGTCCTCGCAAGGATTTCTCTCTCTCAAAAGCTTCGGAGGTGAGTTGCTCTCAAACGACAAAAGCCGTGCACTAACTCTGAGCAGCCACCAATTTATGGTGTAGGGAGTGGGCTATTTATAGCTACTAGGCAACCCGACTTGATTTGTCCGAAATGACCCTGGGTCACTAAGGAACTGACACGTGTTCCAACGGTCAGATTTCAAACACACGCGACAACTTGACTTGGGCTACAAGTAAAGCTAAGTCATCCATTTCTGGATAAGATTTGCTCTCATTGTCTTCGCTTGAAGACATAGGATTTGGTTGAGCATCACTTTAGTCACTCTGACTTTGTTCACTTGGACCCCACTTAACAGTATGGTGGTTCCTATGACTCAACAAAGAAGAAAATGAAACTACGAAACAACTATGTCTTCGCGCTCCAAAGACTTCATGTGATGTCTTCTCATGTCATAGTCTTCAATGTGAATATCTTCACATACCACCATTATCTTCAATGTCTTCACACATTTTTAGGGGTCATCTTCGGTAGGTAAACCGAATCAATGAGGGACTACTACCTGTGTTATCCTGCAATTCTCACAAACACATTAGTCCCTCAACCAGGTTTGTCGTCAATACTCCCAAACCAACTACGGGTGTCACTAGATTCACTTACAATCTCCCCCTTTTTGGTGATTGATGACAAACTGGTCGAAGTTTTCAACGAGGATAAAAGTGTGTGAGATTGTAAAGGATTAATATATTGTCTTCATAAGTAGCAAAAGGCTCCCTCTGAAGATGTGCATATGTGTATTTTGCTTTTGGAATGCAAATGCACATGGCAGGTTGTACTTGTGGAGATCCTCTTCAACTTATAAAGGTAATTCATCATGCATGATAAGATATAACGAAGATAATGACATGCATAATGAAAAATGGACGTCTGCAATATGACTTGGTGCGGTATTTATCATCGCACATGCAGAATTTACCGTCGCATCACATAGATGACAAAAAAAGTAGCAGACGACCATCAAGTTTAAGTGTTACAACTCAAAGAACCCAAATGTATCAAAAGCGAGAGTGGTAAACAATTGGCAAAAAGTATAGCAACCACCCATAGGGACGCACTTGAAGACTATCAACTCATATGCTTCTCCCCCTTTTGTCAGTAAGGACCAAAAAGGTTTGAAGACATAGAGCTTCCAGTCGTTCCCATGAGGAATAGGTGGTGAAGTAGCAGGGTCGTCATTGAGGTTTGGTGGTGCAGAAGAACTTGGTGCAGTGTTGATACGCGCCGAAGTTGGAGGTGGTGAAGTAGCATCATCTTGGTCATCAATGACTCTGGCATTAACAGTTGCAGCTGAGGAGGAATAGTCAGAGTCTTCAAGTGAGGGAGTCTGACGCAAGACAACATTCCTTGGAGGAGTTGAGTCAAACTTGAATCTTGGAGGAGTTGAGTCTGACATATCAACCTCTGGCAAAAATATCAGATGGTTGCGTGAAGAAGGCTGATAGTAGATAGCTGAATGAAGCTTGATAAGGCGCATAACCCATGGACCGTAGAATTTCAGACCAAAGAGGTCAGAGCCAGATGCAGCCAATTGCATGATAAAGAAGTCTTGAGCATTGAAGCTGATGCCATTGAAGATATAAAAGACCAATGTCTTCATCGCTCCTTCAAGCTTCGCTGCAGAAGAATGTCCCTTGATGGGCCATAGAGTTCGCCTTATGATATGATAGATCGTTCGGGGCAGATACTCTAGGTCTTCAACAAAGAATTCTCTTGGGTATTCAACGTCGCATGGTAGAGGCTTCATCATGCTCAGCATTTGGCTCATGTTGGGCTCTGGCTTGTGAAAAATGCTCTCTAAGGCATTATGGTGAAGCTGACAACCAGGTTCAAAGAGTTCACCTGGAGTGGGCAGGCCTGTGAGCTCAATGATATCTAGAGCTTTGGCTTCGTGGTGTGTATTGCCTGTCATCCACTCAAGGATCCAAGTCTTCGGATCCCTGTTGTAGCCGTGAATGTGGAGAGTAGCATAGAATTGTAGCAGAAGCTCTTCATTCCAATTCTCTTTATCAGTCACAAAGTTCAAGAGACCAGCATCACGGAAACAGTCAAGAGCTTCTTCTAAGCAGGGCAGTCCAGCAATAGTTTCACTATCTAGACGCATATGGGGAAAGATGCGCCCTTGATCATAGGGAACACATGAATAGTAACTATGCTGCTGATAGCTACAGAACTGATCAGATGAAATTCTTGGCTTGGAGTAGGGGTTCTTGGCACTATCAAAGAAAGTGTTGTGTTCAATGAAGCCATTTGCATTGAAAGATCCTGGTGAAGTTGCAGTACCTGGAAACCTTGGCAGCCTTGGCTTCGGCTTCTGGACCTGAGGCCTGTGCTCTACATGATAGTCGAATTGTGGACTGGCAGCAGGTGGAGGAACCAGAATGGGTCATCTGCCAGTAACCAACTGACCACGATCAAATGCTTGCTCGATGGTGTGTGGCCTTGGAGGCGGTACACGAGCAGTGGCAGTGGCATTAACTTCAGGCTACAGATTTGCATCAGGTGCAGCATTGGCTGCAGGTGCATTCACTTCTGGAACCACATTAGCTTTAGGCGCCACATTAGCTTCGGCCATGACAATGTCATTGGCTTCAGTTGAGTTGTTTGTGGCCGCCTCAGTATTGGCAGCCTCCACTTGAGTAGTTGGTGACTCTGAGATGTTTGCAGTTGGAGAGGCTTCATGAAACACTTGTCGTGAGACTGAGTGGTGGTGCTCTTCTCCTTCTGGAACACTCGGAAGAGTGACTTGTGGCCTTGGTCCTTTGCAAATCCTGCGAAATGCTGGCGATGCTTGTGGAGATGGAGTTGTCTGGGCCACAAAGTCTTCATCATCAAGTACCGGAGTGGTGACTTGAGTTGGGGAAGTACATGGTGATTCTTCTTAACGGGGGAGACTTGAGGGTGATCAGCCCAGGAATCATCCTGAGCGATTGGCGTCAAAGGACGACCAATTCTGATGAGCTCATTGTTCATCAAAGGACACCATGTTGTGCTCGATCTGAGGAAGGACTTCATCATCTTCTACATTGTCTTGGGGACCAATGTCTTCAGCTGCGGTGGGGTCGATAGCTGGAATGTCTTCAGCTTCAGGAGCCTCTGTGGAAGCAGGCTCATGAACTATCAAGCAACGCTCTTGGAGTGCGGACACAGGGCGATTAACCAAAATTGGCTCGATGACAAGGGGCTCTATGGGAGCAGCCCAATTTTTCTTCTTGGTCTTTCTCTTCTTGGTTGGTGGCGCATCATCTGTGGTGTTCTTGTTCTTGCGCTTTCTGGCTTCAGCTTTGACTGTTCTTGTCTTCATGAGCTCTGAAGCCACTGTGGGGACCTTAGGCTTCACGCCTGTCATGCTGGCGGGGAAGACAATGTGAGGTTCTTCCCGCCTGGATGCTTCAGCTGGGGCCACGGTAGGCTTCTTCTTCTTAGCAGCCATCTTGGGGTCGATGCCAAGACCCCCAAGTGCCTTGTGCTTCTCAGCTTTGTTGTAAGCTTGAACACATTTGGCAGCGAGGAGTTTCATGTGCTCTTGAGAACCTTTAGCTTCGTCACGTTTCTTGTGAAACGCCTCCTTGAGCTCATGCATCATTTGCTTGAAGTTTTGGATGTCTGTCACACTGAGCTTGGACATGTGCTTCTTGAACTGAGCCTTTTCATAGTCAATCGTGTGCTTCAGTTCAACTATCCTCTGAGCTAGAGCCAGCTTAGGATCAATGGCTCCATGGAAGGAGACGCTGAGGCCAATAGGGAGCTGAAGATCATCAAAACTGAGGTTTGGGCTATCAAACCACTCGTCAATGAACTTGTTCAGGATGTCCACATCAAACAGGGGAAGATCATTGAAGATTTCCGCCTCTTGCTTGCTCTTTATTAGCAGCTCAAGAGCATCATCGCCAAGATCGCCGTCACTAGACAGGTCAATGGCGTCGTTCTCATTCCTTAGAACGGCAGTAGGGTTTAGTGCTTGACCAGTAGTATGCATGGGCTTCTTCTTCTTCTCAGACTTGGAGATGCGTGACAGATCTTCAGAATGCACACTTGGTGCAGGAAGAGCAGTGGCTAGAGGCTTCGCTCGCGAAGCTCTTGGTGCAGTGGAGGGCTTCGAAGCCTTGGGTTTCTTCTGCTTCTTAGGCTTCGGTGGTGCAGGTGCTTCGTCAGAATCAGTGTCATCTGTAGAGTGATCCACGGCTGCCCCTAGAACCATGATGTGAGTGATGAGACCCTCGAGGTTGTATAAGGGCCCAACAATATTGGGTTCAGCATCGCATGTGCCATCGGCACGAGGAGCAAATGGACCGGGGTCAAAGTTTAATCCCCGCGACTTCTTGTTCTCTTTGGTCGAGTTCTTGGCAAACTAGTAGTTGCGCTTGAACAGATTGTCTTCACGACACCATAGGAGAGAAGATGGGTCAGCATCAGCAGGATGTGGTCCATGGACCATGCAAGGGTAGAAACCCTGAGCAATAGCTTCAGATTTAGTCTTGGGTTGATGATTTTTATAGAGAATATATCCCCAAGGACGCTTGATGGCATTCTTTTCAGCGTATTCCTTGGTGACAAATCTGTACTTGAACCATTGCTCGGCCCAATATCTTCGAATCCATAGGATTCGTGTTTTGCGTTGGACATAGCTCTCTTCAGGATCAGTTTTGTATAACTCATAAAGATCTTCAGGCAAATCCATTGACGTGCCCCCTCGGCGCTGTCTGCCTCCCTTCCTTGCTGACATATCTGCGGCCATGTAGTTCAGACTGAATGGCTTCAAAACTGTCAAAGGCTTCCGTCTGCTAGTCAGAAAGGAACTAGCTTCGGGAGAATTGATGTGATGCTGTAAGAATTCTGCAAATGAATGCAGACTATGAGAACCAAGGGATTCTCCCACGGACATGTACCTGTGACAGCATTAGAGATGCGAGGGAAGGGGAAGAGGTCATATGCATTCACAGAAGATTTTGAAGATAAATCAATTTAGAAGACATTGACCTCATAGCGTGAAGACATTCACTTATATGTTGAGAGTTTGTTCCATATTTGTACGAATCCAAGAATTGGTACAAGTGAGGAATCTAACTACGTGTGAAGCATAAGTGAATATACTAGGCATATTATGAGATGCAGAATGGGATAGATCCAAATTTGTGGAAGCAGAAACTACTTTTGGTAAGGAAAGATGAATCCATCGGATCAAAAAGACAGTAAAAAGAGAGTTTTAATTTACCACACGATGAACTGCTAGATGGAGTAGAAGATGACGCCGAGCAGTTTGATCTTTCGTGCCCTAACTTGGCGACGGAGGACACCTACAGCGGCGGCGGAGAAGACGATGTCCGTGGCCGGCGTGAGGATGGCGTTGGTGAGGTCGCGGCAGCTAAGCGCTTCGTCGCCGGCATCGTCGAGAGCTAGCGGTGGCGCTAGGGTTTGTCTGAGGTGGAGAGGTGGAAGAAAGATTTTGACCGTGATGTGATGTGCATTTATAGGGAAAGGCACATTGTGACGCCCTGCGACCGATGTGCTAGGTGTCCTCCAGTTATTCGTTGTTGTTGCATTGTCGTTGCTTGCGTGGCGCATCTTGTCATGTCATCATATGCATTGCATCATCATGTTTTCAAAACTTGCATTCGTCCGGGTTTCCCCAGTTTCGTTCGTTGTCCGTTCTGAGCCCAGACACACTTTCACGCACCCGCGGCACGTCCGAAATATTATTTTATAAGTGGCTGAAAAATGTTCTTGGAATGGGTTCAAAGTTGGCATGTGGTGTTGTTATGTTGTAGGTAGGCCGCCTGCCAAGTTTCATCACATTCGGAGTTCGTTTGATAGCCCAACGGATAACTATAGCGACATTATAGTCGGTCTAATGTCGGGCGTTTTCGGTCTCTGGAAACAGTCGACGGGTCTCCCTCTCTTCTCTTCTCTCAGCTCGAGACCGTCTACACATCCCACTACCTACCGTCCGGCCCTACCTAAACTCTCTCGTCAGCTCGGGCCCTCCTCGCGCGCGCGTCCGAAAAGTTGTCCCGAACCCGACCCGGACTGTCGCCACCTTTGTGTCTGGATCATCCCCAAACATCTACAAAACGTCTCCGTTTTCTTATTTGGGCTCCCTAGGCTATTTTTCCCGTCCGTCCAATTTTGATCAGAGGGACGAGATAGCCCCTAACCTAACCAACTTGCTATATATAGATCAACCACTAGACTATTTTGCCAAACCCTAAATTCTAGGACTTTTGTCCCTGTCGCCGCCGCCACCCGGTCTCAATCCCCCTCGGGATCCACCCATCCCCAACCATCGCTCGCCACCTATTGCCTCCAGATCCCCTCGCCCTCCACCTTGCTCGATCCGTGCGCCTCTACTCTGCTATCACCGGCCTCCCCCGCGCCGGAGTCGCGCCACCGTTGGCCACCTGCTGCATCGCTAGGCCATCCTCCTATCTCCTTCTTCCCCTTCCGTTCCCTCCTTCCTCCTTCCATGCCGTAACTCCCTCCACCGCTCTGTTTTCTCTCACAGGGAGAACACGATGCGCCGGCCTCCATGGATTTCGCACCGGAGTCCCCGACCGCGCCTCGTTAATGGATGCAGGAGCACGAGCTCCCTCCTCCTCGTTGCACGCATCGCCCGCCGAGCCGCCGAGCCGCCCGAGTACCTCCTCCAGTTCGTCGCCCCGGTCGCCGCCTCGCCAAGCTCCGTCGCCACGAACGAGTCGTCGCCCCGCCATGTCCCTTGCCGGAGTGAACTCGTCAACAAATCCCGTAGCCGCTAATGCCATCGCGTCTTCTTCCCCTGCGCTGCTCGTGCGAGAGCCATGCCTAGCGCTCAAGCCCATCCCGCACCTCTGCTCGGGAATGAGCTCGCCGCCGCCCACTGCATCGCCCGTTGCCCGCAGCTGCCGGATCAGATCCATCCCGACGGATCCACCGCGGCTCGCCTGCTTCGCGCCGCTGCAAGTCCCATGTCGCCGGCTGCTGCCTCCTTCAGCGCGCCACCATGAGCCACTTCTTCTGTGAGGACGGTGCCAACGCCAAGTCTCTACTCGATCCCTTGCCGTGTTGACCGCTAACTCCCAGCCCCTCGCTTCGCCTCTGGATCGACCGAGCCCCTGCCCTGCTTTCGGCCCAGCCAGAGCCACCAAGGTCGGCCTACCTCTCCTCCAGCTGGGCCAAGGCCCGATGTGAGCAGTACCAGCGCCTTCTTTTTTTGTTCTGTTGGACCTCTGCTCAGTTTCGGCCCATGTAATTTGTTTTTCCCTGCTGCTATGATTTTTCCATTTAACCAGAGACTGCCTGTTTTACAGAAAGCCCCTTGCACTTCATGCATTTAATAACTCACCAATCATGCATCAAATGTAAAAACTTAATATATGAAACTTTCCTAGAATTTTGTGTAGATTAATAATTTCCAACTTTCATCCATGTTTAAAATGCTTAAAATGTTGTTTGTTTAAATTTTCTCAAATAACTTGTTAAAATGATTTATCTCATAACTAAATAACCGTAGCTCCAAACTTAACAAACTTTATATGTAATTGGGGTAGAAAAATGCCTAGTTTAACATGGTGTACTTGTTTTGCATGTTTAACAACCCTAAAAGTGTGTTTAGGGCAGAGCAGTACCAAATCTATTATATGCATATGGGGATTTACCGGAATTGTTGTTTGTTGTTTCCGGCCTCATTTAAACTTGACTAGATAGGTAGTTTTCTTTGCTTCACCCTCTTGCCATGCTAACAACATTTAATATTGTTGGGGTGCATAAACGAGAGAGAACTAAATAATTGATGTGGTGTTCCGTCAATATGCAACCCGTTGCATATTGAGCTCCACTTAACTTGTAGTGTTGTTTGTGCACTTTGCCATGCCATGCATATTTAAACCGGACATGCATCATACTTGGTTGTTCATCATGCCATGATTATGTGATGGTTGTTTACTATGTTGTGTGCTTCTTTCCGGTGTTTGCTTCTTCGGGTTGGTTCCGGTAACGTCGGGTTTGTGAGGACCCGTTCGACTACGTCTGTTTGTCTTCTTCATGGACTCGTTCTTCTTCCTTGCGGGATTTCAGGCAAGATGATCATACCCTCGAAATCACTTCTATCTTTGCTTGCTAGTTGTTTGCTCCTTTGCTATGCCTATGCTATGATGCCTATGACTCGCTTATCATGCCTCCCATATTGTTGAACCAAGCCTCTAACCCACCTTGTCGCTTTTGGGGTTCTTCTTTTATTTTGGTTCCGTAGTCGGACCTTGAGTGTATTTGGATGATGTAATGCTTTATTCATGTATTTGTGTGAAGTGGCGATTGTAAACCAACTATGTATCTCTTTCCCTTATGTATTACATGGGTTGTGTGAAGATTACCTCACTTGCGGCATTGCTTTCAATGCGGTTATGCCTCTAAGTCGTGCTTCGACATGTGGGAGATATAGCCGCATCGAGGGTGTTACACACATCACAACGCAATTACGTAGGTGCCCCTGGTGGTTCACATCTGAGGGACACGTGGCGAACATGCAACACATTGGAAGTTGTTCCATGTTCTCACGCATGCCTGGACTATCGGGTGGTCGTTCCGGATTCCACAGGTTTCAGGCAATAAGGATTGAGAATTTAAAACAGATTTAATGTTTGTCTCTGTATCTTCTGCTGACAAGGATGCAGAGAAGACATTCGACGGTTTCAATAGAATGCATATGATTTGGATAGATAGATTTGAGAAGGAAGCATAGAGAGGTTAGGGTCCGATCACATTCACGTAGTTCAAAAGATTCAAACGAAAAGACATAGCTATGAGTGAATGTTGTAGAGGACAGAACACTAATATATGTATATATCAGAATAAGACCAAATCAACATTGTGAAGATAAACATGAAGTCATGTCAATATTGAAGACAAACCAAATGTGAAGACTTTGCAAATGTAACGCAACATAAAACACTCCAAACAAAAGTTTGGTGGTGGCGTTACCCACCGTATAGGAAGTATTATACCCAGACACGACGCACAATTATCATGGCACTCCAAAGTCAAATTCCGCGTTAATGTATTCACACTTAGAGTGTAAGTCTTCATTTATTGAAGATATCCGTTACTTCGTGTGTTTCACATCTAAGTCATCAACATGCATAAGTGTTGGGATGTGTGCCTAATCATAGGACATTTGAGGATTCCAAGATATTTAGCTCACACCGCAACTTGCAAAACCTTTTCTCAACCAAGGGCTTTGTGAAGATATCTGCCAGTTGCTCTTCAGTGTTGACGTGAATGATATCAATATCTTCCTTCATGACATGATCTCTGAGATAGTGATGACGAATTTCAATGTGCTTTGTCTTCGAGTGCTGAACTGGGTTGTTGGCAATCTTGATGGCGCTTTCATTGTCGTAGTAGAGTGGTACTTGCTTCAGATGGATGCCATAGTCTTTGAGTGTTTGCTTCATCCATAGAAGCTGAGCGCAGCAAGATCCAGCAGCAATGTATTCAGATTCAGCAGTGGAGAGAGATACACAGTTCTGCTTCTTTGAAGACCAACAAACAAGTGATCGTCCCAGAAAGTGACATGTGCCTGATGTAGCCACCTTGTCACCAGCATAATCAGCATCCGAGAATCCAACTAGATCAAACTCTGAGCCCTTTGGATACCATAATCCTAATGTTGGGGTGTAGGCCAAATATCGAAGAATTCGCTTCATAGCTAAGTGATGCGATTCCTTTGGTGCCGCTTGGAATCGGGCACACATGCAAACACTAAGCATTATATCTGGCCTAGATGCACATAAATAAAGTAAAGAACCAATCATGGAGCGGTATACCTTTTGATCAAACTCTTTACCATTTGCGTCAGGACCCAGATGACTTTTGGTTGGCATGGGCGTTGTGTATCCTTTGCAATCTTGCATTCCAAACTTCTTCAGGCAGTCTTTGAGATATTTTTCTTGAGATATGAAGATGTCTTTGCTTTGCTGACATATTTGAAGACCAAGGAAGAACTTCATCTCACCCATCATGGACATCTGATATTGCTCTTGCATCATGTGTCCAAACTCATCACTGTATTTTTTATTAGTGCAACCGAAGATAATGTCATCCACATATATTTGGCACATAAACAGTTCAACATCATATGTCTTTGTGAAGAGTGTGGGATCCAGGGAACCAGGTTTGAAGCATTTGCTCTTCAGAAAATCTTTGAGAGTGTCATACCAAGCGCGAGGGGCTTGTTTGAGGCCATACAGTGCCTTATTGAGCTTTTATACCATATCAGGATGTTTTGGATTTTCAAAGCCAGGCGGTTGTGCAACATACACTTCTTCTTCAATCTTGCCTTTGAGAAAGGCACTCTTCACATCCATTTGATACAGAAGGATGTTATGATGATTTGTGTAGGCTAGCAGTATGTGAATGGCTTCAAGCCTAGCCACGGGAGCAGATGTTTCATCGAAGTCAATCCCTTCAACTTGAGTGTATCCTTGAGCAATGAGACGAGCCTTGTTTCTGACAACTTTACCATGCTCATCTTGCTTGTTGCGATATATCCATTTAGTGCCTATGATATTGTGTTTACGAGGATTAGGATGCTTGACCAATTCCCCCACATTGTTCAACTCGAACTGTTGAAGCTCTTCTTGCATAGCTTGAATCCATTCATGTTCCATGAAGGCTTCATCAACTTTCTTGGGTTCAGATATTGAGACAAATGCAAAGTGCCCACAGAAATTTGCTAGTTGTGTTGCTCTTGAATGAGTGAGTGGACCAGGTGCATTGATGCTATCAATTATCTTCTCAATCTGTACTTCATTTGTAACACGAGGATGAACTGTACGAAGATTTTTCTCTCGCTGATCATTGTCATCATTAGGAGGATTGTCTTCAGGCTGAGCATTGTCTTCAGGTTGATTAGGTGCAGAAATGATAAGTTCCTCTTCAACCTGAGCTTCAGACGGTATGATTTCTCCAGTTCCCACAAGCTTGATGGATTCACTAGGTGGAACTTCATCTAGCACACTTGGCAGGTGCTCTCTTTGTGAGCCGTTAGTCTCATCAAACCGCACATCCACAGTTTCAACCACTTTATAGTGAAAGAGGTTGAAGACTCTGTAGGAGTGCGAGTCCTTTCCGTAACCAAGCATAAAACCTTCATGTGCTTTCGGTGCAAATTTTGAAGTGTGATGTGGATCCTTGATCCAGCACCTAGCACCAAATACTCTGAAGTAACTGACATTTGGCTTCTTACTAGTAAGGAGTTCATAGGATGTCTTCTTCAGAAGCTTGTGAAGATAAACACGATTGATGACATGGCATGCAGTATCAATAGCTTCAAGCCAGAACTTTCTTGGAGTCTTGTATTCATCAAGCATCGTCCGAGCCATCTCAATGAGTGCTCTATTCTTGCGCTCCATGATGCCATTTTGCTGAGGTGTGTACGGAGCTGACAACTAATGAGTGATGCCCAATGTATCCAGGTAAAGGTCGAGGCCGGTGTTCTTGAACTCTGTGCCGTTGTCACTTCTGATCTGCTTGATCTTGACGCCATAGTTGTTCATGGCACGATTGGCGAAGCATCTGAAGACATCCTGCACTTCAGTCTTGTAGAGGATTATGTGCACCCATGTATATCTTGAATAATCATCAACAATGATGTAGCCATAGAAAGAAGCAGTAGTAGTGAGAGTAGAGTAGTGAGTAGGGCCGAATAGGTCCATGTGTAGCAGTTCGAAGGGTTGAGTTATTGTGATGATTGTCTTCGTGGGATGCTTGGCCCTCATCATCTTTCCAGCTTCGCAGGCACCGCATAAGTGATCCTTCTTGAGCTTGACGCCCTCAATGCCTATGACATGCTTCTTCTTCGCGAGAGTATGCAAGTTCCTCATGCCAGCATGCCCTAGCCTCTGATGCCAGAGCCAGCACTCTAAAGCTTTTGCAAGAAGACATACGGCAAGCTGTGGTCCTGCTGAGAAATCTACCATGTACAAATCATCTTTCCGATACCCTTCAAAGACTAGAGACTTGTCAGATTCCATTAGAACAAGGCAACGATATTTTCCTAATATCACAATCATGTTCAAATCTCAAAGCATTGAGACAGACATTAAGTTGAAGCCAAGGGATTCAACAAGCATCACTTTATCCATGTGCTGATCCTTTGAGATTGCAACTCTACCTAGACCCAATACCTTGCTTTTACCAGTGTCAGCAAATGTGATGTGACTCTTGTCAGATGGACGTAAGGTTGAGTCCATGAGAAGACTTTGATCACCAGTCATATGATTAGTGCATCCGCTGTCCATAATCCATTCTGAAGCATGAGGTGTCATACCCTACAGTAAAATTAGGGGGATAGGCTTCACCAAGAGTATTGTGAAGCATAAACATTTGATGCACAAGAAGATTATCAAAGCTCAGATCAAGATTAGGACTGATAGGATGATTGGCAAGCGATTCAGGAACAAAATACATAGTGAGACCATTTGGGCATTTTATCTTGCGCCCAACAAGATGTGTTAGGTCCCCAGCAATAGCATCTGACGCCTTTGATTTCCGGCTGGAGACCTTTCCCTGCAAAAGAAAGTCAATTTTTCTTAGCCACCCACATCTTCAGGGGTGGCTTAGAAGCAATGAGTCTAAGTGCAACATCTGAGAACTTCGGCATTGGAGCCCTAGCAAATAACATTGCAGGAGGCGAATAGTACTCATATGAATAAGCAGAGTAGTTCTTAGTCTTATGAACATAGCGGTTTGATGATACACACTCATATTCATAAGTTTGAGTATGATTTTCCTGCAAAACATTGGCGTTAGGGTGACTCAGGTGAGTCATGTGTCTGTATGAAGACTTTGGACCATATGAAGCCTTTGGTCTGGGGTTTGTCTTCTCCCCTTGTGGTGTCATGATGAAATTCACAGGAAGATTCTACAGACACCTTTTGGGCACCACATTTTCTTCATAGGTGGCCCATTCCTGCAGTTAGTACCAATATACTTGGCAAACACTTCACCATTCTAATTCTTAAACAGTTTATAGTTTGCATCAAAGGATTCATCAATGATAATAGGGTTAGCACAAGTGAAGCCAGATAGGGTGGATGGATCCACTGAAGGTTCCTTTGCAGCAACCCATGTGATTTTGGGGTACTGCTCAGGCTTCCAGTAAGAATCATCAACATTCATTTTCCTCTCAAACCCAACACCCTCTTTCCTAGGGTTTCGGTTCAGAATCTGCTTTTTGAGGACATAACATAGTGTCTGATGCCCTTTGAGACTTTTGTACATCCCTGTCTCAAGCAATATCTTCAACCTAGCATTTTCATTAGCAATAGCAGTGGCATCCTCAGCAGAGGGGTTAGTTACCACATCAACAGTTGAAGATATTGCAACAGTAGCAGCAGTAGAACATTCAGCAACAAAAGTAGCATTATCACGCTCAAGGCATTTTAGACATGGTGGTTCAAATCCTTCCTGAGCGGGACTGATCTGTTGAGCGTGAAGTGACTCATTTTCTTTTTGAAGATCTTCATGAACTGCTCTCAATTTCTCAAATTCTTGCTTCCTTTGAAGATAATCATAGGAAAGCTTTTCATGAGTTGTTGAGAGCGTTTCATGACAACTTTCAAGTTCCTCATACTTAACATGAAGATTTTTTATGTCTTCAATTAAGGACTAAGATCAGGTCATTTCCGCGTCCAACAGGTCATCGCTTTTGTATAATAGTTTTTGAATATGTTCCATAGCTTTCTGTTGTTCAGTTGCAATTTTAGCAAGTGTTTTGTAGCTGGGTTTGGATTCACAATCAGAGTCATCTTCACTTGTTGTTTGAAAGTAAGCATCGCGTGAGTTTACCTTGGCACCACGTGCCATGAAGCAGTAGGTGGGAGCGGAGTCGTCCTTGTCATTAGCTTCAGCGTAGGTGACGGAGCCATTGTATTCAGTGTTGAAGATGGACTTGGCAACTTAGGTTGTAGCTAGAGCCAGACTTGCCAACAGAAGTAGACTCCTCCTTTGAACCCATCTCCTTGCCAACAAAAGCACGAGCCTTACCAGATGAGCTCTTCTTGTGTGATGAAGACTTTGATGAAGACTTGGAAGAAGACTTTGAGGATTTCTTCTTCTTCTTGTCATCAGAATCATATTCCTTGCTCTTCTTCTTTTTGTTGTTTTCATTGTCCCACTATGGACACTCAGAGATGTAGTGACCAGGTTTCTTGCACTTGTGGCATGTTCTCTTCTTATGGTCATGAGTAGAAGCTTCATCATTTCTTGAGCTGGATCGTGAAGAATTTCTAAAGCCTTTCTTCTTGGTGAATTTCTGGAACTTCTTCACATGCATAGCAAGCTCCTTTCCAATGCCTTCAGGATCACCAGAACTGCAATCAGATTCTTCTTCAGATGAGGAAACTGCATTTGCCTTCAAAGCGTGAGTTTGGCCATAGTTGGGACCATATATATCTTTTTTCTCAGATAACTAAAACTCATGTGTGTTGAGCCTCTCAAGTATGTCAGATAGATCGAGTGTCTTGAAGTCAGGGCGTTCTTGAATCATCAGGGCTAGGGTGTTAAACGAGCTGTCAAGTGATCTCAGGAGTGTCTTGACGATTTCATGCTTGGTCATCTCAGTGGCGCCGAGAGCATGGAGCTCATTTGTGATCTCAGTGAGGCGATCAAACGTGAGCTGAACATTCTCATTGTCGTTTCTCTTGAAGCGGTTGAAGAGGCTGCGAAGGACACTGATCCTTTAATCTCCATGGGTTGAGATGCCTTCGTTGATTGTGGAGAGCCAGTCCCAGACTAGCTTCGACGTTTCCAGAGCACTCACACGGCCATACTATCCTTTGGTCAGATGACCACAGATGATGTTCTTGGCAGCAGAATCCAGTTGAACGAACTTCTTGACATCAGCAGGGGTGACACCTTCAACAGTCTTGGGAACGCCATTCTTGACGACATACCATAGATTGACATCAATGGCTTCAAGATGCATGCACATCTTATTCTTCCAGTAGGGGTAATCAATGCCATCGAAGACAGGGCACGTAGCGGAGACTTTGATTATCCCTGCAGTCAACATAGCTAAAACTCCACATGGTTAAACCAAATCACACAGAACAAGGGAGTACCTTGCTCTGATACCAATTGAAAGTGCTAGTTATTGACTAGAGGGGGGTGAATAGGCGATTTTAATGAATGTCTTCAAAACATGGGAGTTTCGAAGACAAACAGTAGAAATGAACCTATTGACATGCAGCGGAAGGTAGACTACACTAGGCAAGCCATAGTAAAGTATTCAATGAAGTGAAAGCATGAAGACTAATAGAAGCTAGGTAGTGATGATCAGGATGGAAGATAGTATGAAGCCAAACAACAATAGAAGTCACACAATGAAGTCAAACAGGTAACACAGGCAGGCAATGACTTCACAAAGGCAAACTGTAAATAAAGAGAGGGAGAAGATAGAACCAGTCGCTTGGTGAGGACAAGGATTTGTTGGACCAGTTCCAGTTGTTGTGACAACTGTATGTCTAGTTAGGGAGGTTGAGATTTAACTTAGAAGACCGTGTCTTCGCCTTATTACCCTTGAGCTAAGGACACCCAATCCTCTCCCAATCACTCAGGTAAGTCTTCAAGGTAGACTTCCAAACCTTCACAGACTTCGTTCACCAGCGATCCACAATGACTCTTAGATGCTCAGAACGCGACGCCTAACCGGCTGGAGGATTCACAATCTTCAAGTGTAACAAGTCTTCAGGTCACGCGGACAGAAAGACTTCAGTGATGCCTAACACTCTTTGGCTCTGGGTGTTTTGGGATTTGTCCTCACAAGGATTTCTCTATCTCAAAAGCTTCGGAGGTGAGTTGCTCTCAAATGACAAAAGTCGTGCACTAACTCTGAGCAGCCACCAATTTATGGTGTAGGGGGTGAGCTATTTATAGCCACTAGGCAACCCGACCTGATTTGACCGAAATGACCCTGGGTCACTAAGGAACTGAGACGTGTTCCAATGGTCAGATTTCATACACACACAGTAGCTTGACTTGGGCTACAAGTAAAGCTGACTCATCCAGCTCTCGATAAGATTTGCTCTCATTGTCTTCGCTTGAAGACATAGGATTTGGTTGAGCATCACTTTAGTCACTCTGACTTTGTTCACTTGGACCCCACTTAACAGTACGGTGGTTCCTATGACTCAACAAAGAAGAAAATGAAACTACGAAACAACTATGTCTTTGCGCTCCAAAGACTTCATGCGATGTCTTCTCATGTCATAGTCTTCAATGTGAATATCTTCACATACCACCATTATCTTCAATGCCTTCACACATTTTTAGGGGTCATCTCCGGTAGGTAAACCGAATCAATGAGGGACTACTACCTGTGTTATCCTGCAATTCTCACAAACACATTAGTCCCTCAACCAGGTTTGTCGTCAATACTCCAAAACCAACTAGGGGTGGCACTAGATGCACTTACAGTATTGAGAATCAAATGAGAGAGAGAGGAAGCCATCTAGCTACTAACTACGGACCCGTACGTCTACAAAGAACTACTCACGCATCATCAGAGAGGCACCAATGGACATGATGAACCCCTCCGTTATGGTGCCTAGATTGGATCAGGTGGTTTCTGGAACTTGTGGCGACTGGAATTGATTTTCGCCGACTCCCCTAGGGTTTATGGAATATTGGGGTATTTATAGAGTAAAGAGGCAGTTCGGGGGGCACCCTAGGTGGGCACAATCCACCTGGGCGCACCTGGGCCCCCAGGCGCGCCCTGGTGGGTGTGCTCCCCTCAGAGCAGCCCCAAGGTGTTTCTCCGGCCCACTGGAAGTCTTCTGGTCCAAAAAATCCATAGAAAGTTTCACTGTATTTGGACTCCGTTTGGTATTGATTTCCTGCGATGTAAAAAACATGCAAAAAACAACAACTGGCAGTTGGCACTATGTCAATAGGTTAGTACCAAAAATGATATAAAATGACTATAAAATGATTGTAACACATCCAAGAATGATAATATAAGAACATGGAACAATAAAAAATTATAGATATGTAGGAGACGTATGAAGCCCCTGCAGTATTCAAGAAGGGCCTACCAAGGATAATCGACATGTTGTCGTCCTCAAGCATCTCAAGTACATCAAAGTCAGTCAAAATAGTAACATTAGCAACAACAACGGGAACATCCTCACAAATACCGATAGGTATGGCAGTTGATTTGTCAGCCATTTAAAAAGATATTTTAGTAGGTGTGAGTTTATTCAAATCAAGTCTTTTGTATAAAGAGAAAGGCATAACACTAAAACCAGCTCCCAAATCACATAAAGCAGTTTTCACATAGTTTCTTTTGATGGAGCAAGGTATAGTTGGTATCCCCTGATCTCCATGTTTTTTAGGTACTCCATCTTTAAAAGTATAATTAGCAAGCATGGTGGAGATTTTAGCTTCCAATATTTTTCTCTTATTGGTGATGATGTCTTTCATGTACTTCGCATAAGGAGGCATTTTTAAGATATTAGTCAAGCGAGTATGCAAAAAGACTGGCCTCAACATTTCAGCAAAGCGTTCAAATTCTTCATCATCTTTCTTTTTAGTTGACTTAGGTAGAAGGTTTTTGAACCCATGGTTCTCTTTCCTTATCGTGTTTTCTAGCGACAAAGTCTCTTTTATTCTTGGGTTGTGGGTTATCAATATCAACTACTGGTTCTATCTCAACATCATTTTCGGGTTCTTTATTATTTGTTTGAGTATCTTCACGAACCTCATCGTTATATTTTTCATTATCAGATGGGGAGTGTTCACTACCAAATTGAGTTTCAGCATCAAAGATAGAAACTTCATTATCATTATCAGGAGGTTTTTCTACTTTAGGTTCACTAGAGGCATGCAAAGTCCTATCATTCTTTTTTTAAGGACTAGGTGCATCAGTGTTAACTCTTTGAGAGTCTTGTTCAATTCTTTTTGGGTGTCTTCAAGGATAAAGTTGTTCCTGAGTCATCCTTCCTCCTCTAGTCATTACTTTAACAGCATGACCATTGATATTATTATTCATTTCATCAAGCAACTCTCTTTGAGATTTAGCAACTTGTTCTAACTGAGTTTGAACCATAGAAACATGCTTCCCCACACCTCTAACATCATTTGAGATTCTAAATAACAAGTCACTCAAGTGAGCAATCATATCAGAATTGTATTTCAATTGTTTCATAACATTTGCATTGAAGTGATCTTGCTTTGTAATGTAATTTTCAAACTCATAAAGGCATTGGCTAGGGTGCATATTGTGAGGATTATCAAGCCCATGTATTTCTTCAATAGGAGGTAAAATTTTGACATCCTCAGCTTTAATACCTTTTTCTCTCATAGATTGCTTTGCCTCTTGCATATCTTTAGGACTGAGATATAAGATACCCCTGTTCTTTGGAGTTGGTTTAAGCGGTCGTTTAGGAAGAGTCCAATATCATGATTTTTCAATATGTTATTCAATAATTCTTCAGCTTGCCCAATAGTTCATTCCCTAAAAACACAACAAGCACAACTATCTAGGAAATCCCTAGAAGCATCGGTTAGTCCATTATAGAAGATATCAAGTATTTCATTTTTCTTAAGAGGATGATCAGGCAATGCATTTAGCAATTGAAGAAGCCTCCCCCAAGCTTGTGGGAGACTCTCTTATTCAATTTGCACAAAGTTATATTATTTAGAGAAGTAATAAATCATGTCCTGGGGACTACGCACACAACCAGGAGCAAGAGTATTGTACCAAGATTTAGCTTCACCCTTTAAAGAGAATGGACATAATTTGAGAATATAATAATAGCGAATTTTCTAATCATGAGCAAAAAGGGTGGCTATGTCATTCAACTTAGTAATATGTGCCACAACAGTTTCAGTTTCATAAACATGAAAAGGATCAGATTCAATCAAAGTAATCAACTTTGGGTCGACAGAGAATTCATAATCCTTATCGTCAACAAAGATAGGAGAATTAGCAAACTGGGGATCACATTTCATTTTAGCATTCAAAGTCTTTTCTTTATACTTGCATAATAATTTTTATAGATCATCTCTATCCTTACAAGCAAGAATGTCTCTAGTTGTCTCCTCATTCATAACATAACCTTCCAGTACCTTAGGCAATTCATATCTAGGAGGACTAGTTCTAAGAGGTGTTTCAAGATTTTTAGTTTCAAGCTCTTCATCAGTTTCAACAATTTCATCAGTTTCGGCATTCTCAAAAGCTTCAGTTCTAGCAATTTGTTAACCAAGAAATTCACCAAGTGGCACATTATCATCAAGCAAGGTACTAGCATCAACATGAGTAGCATTCATAGCAGAAGTAGCATCATCAATAACTTGTGACATATCAGAATTAATTGCATGTGGTGGTGTTGCAAGTTTACTTATAACAGAAGGTGAATCTAAAGCGAAGCTGGATGGTAGTTCCTTACCTCCCCTCGTCTTAGAGGAAAAAATCACAGTCTTAGCATCCTTTAGATTCTTCATAGTGATAAATTGATAATAATCCCAAGTGACTCAACTAATATAGCTATGCTCCCCGACAACAGCGCCAGAAAACGGTCTTGATAACCCACAACTATAGGGGATCGCAACAGTTTTCGAGGGTATAGTATTCAACCCAAATTTTTTGATTCGACACATGGGGAGCAAAGGAATATTTGTAAGTATTAGCAACTGAGTTGTCAATTCAACCACACCTGGAGGTTAATTATCTACAACAAAGTGTTCAATAGCAAAGTAGTACGATAGTTTTAATAGTAGTAGCAACAACAGTAGTAACAGTAACAGTGATAGCAATGATTTTGTAGCAAGTGCACCATTAACAATAGCAGTAGTAACTTAGCAAGATCAATATGTAGGAAAATCGTAGGCATTGTATCGGTGATTTATTGGATGATATTCATCACGTGACAATTACAACCTAGGGCGATACAACATTAGCTTCAGTTCTTAAATATAATGTAGGCATGTATTCCGTAAATAGTCATACGTGCTTATGGAAAGATCTTCCATGACATCTTTTGTCCTACCCCCCCCCCCCGGTGGCAGCGGGGTCCTATTGGAAACTAAGGGATATTAAGGCCTCCTTTTAATAGAGATCTGGAACAAAGCATTAACACATGGTGAATACGTGAACTCCTCAAACTACGGTCATCACCGGGAAGTGTCCCGACTATTTTCACTCCGGGGTTGCCGAATCATAACACGTAGTAGGTGACTATAACTTGCAAGATCGGATCTAGAACATAGATATAATGGTGATAACATAAACGGTTCAGATCTGAAATCATGGCACTCGGGCCCAAAGTGACAAGCATTAAGCATGGCAAAGTCCTAGCAACATCAATCTCACAACATAATGGATACTAGGGATCAAGCTCTAACAAAACTAACTCGATTACATGATGAATATCATCCAACTCCTCACCGACTAGCGAGCCTATGAGGGAATAATTCACTCCCGGTGGGGAGCATCATGGAATTGGCGATGGAGAAGGGTTGGTGATGACGAAGATCGAAGACCCCCCCTCTCCGGAGCCGCAAACCGACTCTAGATCTGGCCTCCCGATGAAGAATAAGAGGCGACGGCGGCTCTGTCACGTGAAATGCGATAATTCTTTCTCCCTAATTTTATAGCGTCGGTTTCAGGGTCTGCGGGGCCACTAGGTGGGGACAACCCACCTGGGCACGCTTGGAGGGGGGCACACCCTGGTGGGTTGTGCCCACCCAGGTGCCCCCTCCGGTTATTCTTGGCTCCAGAAATTCTCTTCATTTGTATAAAAATTCCTCACAAAGTTTTGTTCCAATCGGAGAACTTTTATTTCTACACAAAAACAACACCATGGTAGTTATTTTAAAAATATCGTCAGTCCGGGTTAGCTTCATTCAAATCATGCAAATTTGAGTCCATAACAAGAGGAAAGGCATTAGGAAAAGTAGATACGATGGTGACGTATCATGCGTCTTCATTGGATACCCTAAGGAAACCATTGGGTACACCTTCTACCATAGATCCGAAGGCAAGATCTTTGTTGCCAAGAATGGAAACTTTCTAGAGGAGTTTCTCTCGAAAGAAATGAGTGGGAGGAAAGTAGAACTTGACGAGGTAATCATACCATCTCTCGAATTGGAGAGTAGCACATCAGAGAAATCCATTCCCGTGATGCCTACACAAACTAGAGAGGAAGCAAATGATAATGATCATGAAACTTTAGATCAAGTTGCTACTGAACCTCATAGGTCAATTAGAGCATGATCCGCACCAGAGTGGTACGGCAATCCTGTTCTAGAAGTCATGTTATTAGACCAAGGCGAAACTACGAACTATGAAGAAGCTATGATGAGCCTAGATTTCGATAAATGGCTTGAGGCCATAAAATCTGAGATAGGGTCCATGTATGAGAACAAAGTGTGGACTTTGGTGGATTTGCCCAATGATCGGCAAACCATTAAGAATAAATTATCTTCAAGAAGAAGACTGACGCTGATGGTAATGTCACTATCTACAAAGCTTGACTTATCGTAAAAGGTTTTCGACAAGTTCAATGAGTTGACTACGATGAGACTTTCTCACCCGTAGGGATGCGTAAGTCTATCAGAATCATGTTAGCAATTGCCACATTTTATGATTATAAAATTTGGCAAATGGGCGTCAAAACTACATTCCTTAATGGATATCTTAAAGAAAAGTTGTATATGATGCAACCAGAAGGTTTTGTCGATCCTAAAGGTGCTGACAAAGTGTTCAAGCTCTAGCAATCCATCTATGGACTGGTGCAAGCATCTCGGAGTTGGCATATACGCTTTGATGAGGAGATCAAAGCATATGGTTTTATACAGACTTACGGTGAAGCCTGTATTTACAAGAAAGTGAGTGGGAGCTTTGTAGCATTTATGATATTATATGTGGATGGCATATTATTTATTGGAAATGATGTAGAATTTCTGGATAGCATAAAAGGATACTTGAATAAGAATTTTTCAATGAAAGACCTCGGTGAAGCTTGATGACCCACAAGTATAGGGGATCAATTGTAGCCTTTTCAATAAGTAAGAGTGTGGAACCCAATGAGGAGCAGAAGGAAATGACAAGTGGTTTTCAGCAAGGTAATGTCTGCAAGTGCTGAAATTGTAAGTAACAGAGTAGTTTGATAGCAAGATAATTTGTAACGAGCAAGTAATGATAGTAGTAGCAAAAGTGTAGCAAGGTAGCCCAATCCTTTGGAGGCAAAGGGCAGGCCAAAACGGTCTCTTATAATAAGCAAAGTGTTCTTGAGGGTACACGGGAATTTCATCTAGTCACTTTCAGCATGTTGATTCGATTCGTGTTCGCTACTTTGATAATTTGATATGTGGGTGGACCGGTGCTTAGGTACTGTTCTTACTTGAACAAACCTCCTACTTATGATTAACCCCCTCGCAAGCATCCGCAACTATGAGAAAAGTATTAAGAATAAATTCTAACCATAGCATTAAACTTTTGGATCCAATCGGCCCATTACAGAATAGCGCATAAACTAGGGTTTAAGCTTATGTTACTCTCACAACCCATCATCTAATAAGTAATCTACATTGAATTCCCTTAGGCCCAAATATGGTGAAGTGTCATGTAGTCGACGTTCACATGAGACCACTAAGGGAATCACAACATACATACTATCAAAATATCAAACACATATCAAGTTCACATGATTACTTGCAACATGATTTCTCCCGTGACCTCAAGAAAAAAGTAACTACTCACAAGTGATAAACATGCTCAAGATCAAAGGAGTATTAAATAGCATAATGGATCTGAACATATAATCTTCCACCAAATAAACCATATAGTAATCAACTACAAGATGTATTCAACACTGCTAGTCACCCACAAGCACCAATCTATAGTTCTGGTACAAAGATTGAACACAAGAGATGAAATAGGGTTTGAGAGGAGATGGTGCTATTGAAGATGTTGATGGATATTGCGCCTCCCCCCCCAAAGATGAGAGAGTTGTTGGTGATGATGATGATGATGACGATGATTTCCCCCTTCGAGAGGGAAGTTCCCCTGGTGGAATCGCTCCACCGGATGGCAAAAGTGCTCCTGCCCAAGTTCCGCCTTGAGACGGCTACGCTCCGTACCAAAAGTCCTCTCCTTATTTTTTTCTAGGTTAAAATGACTTATATACCAAAAGATGGGCACCGAAGTTGGGCCGAGGGGAGCACAACCCACCAGGGCACGCCTGGGCTCCCTGGCGCGCCCAGGTGGGTTGTGCCCACCTGGTGGGCCCCCTCTGGTACTTTTTGGCTCCAATATTCCTCATATATTCCATAAAAAATCCCCGTAAAGTTTCAGCTCATTTGGAGTTGTGCAGAATAGGTGGCCTGACGTAGCTTTTCCAGGTCCAGATTTCCAGCTGTCAGAATTCTCCCTCTTTGTGTGTACTTTGCATATTATAAGAGAAAAGACATTAGAATTACTCCAAAAAGCATTATTATGCATAAAAACATCATAAATAACAGTAGGAAAACATGATGCAAAATGGACGTATCAACTTCCCCAAGCTTAGACCTCGCTTGTCCTCAAGCAAAAACCGAAATCGAAAAACATGTCCACATGCTTAGAGAGAGAGAGAGAGAGGTGTCGATAAAAACAAAATACACACATAGAAGCATCATGTGAATTATTATAAGAACAACAAATTTCAACATAGGACTTTTATCATAGACTTCTCATGAATAAGTAACAATTCATCACACTATCGAAGTATAAAGCATAAACTCTATTAGAAACCAACAAACTATGTTCTCAGTCAACTTTGCAACTACAATTCATCGTGTTTCCAGGAAGGGTCACGTATAGGAGCCTTTAGGAAAGTCCACATACTCAACCATCATATAGTCTTCTATGATTGCTAACACTCACCGCATACACATGAGCAAAACGTTTCAACCAGACACATAGAAAGATAGGGGCTTATAGTTTCACCTCCCAACGTATTCACCTCAAGGGTGATGTCAACAATAATAACTCATGCTACACATATTCAACTGGACATATGTACCAATATCTTTCCTCACCACATGATGCTTTCCAAAGGAGAAAAATAAAAAGGAATATAGAGAAAAACTTTGACTCTTGCATAAAAGTAAATACATAAAAGTAAAAGATAGGTCCTTCGCAGAGGGAAGTAGAGGCTTCCATGCGCTTATTTGTTTGTATGATCAACCCCTTATTGCAAAAGAACGTCACGTTGTATTGCCCCTTGTGATGGAAACCTTTATTATGCAGTCTGTCGCCTTTATTCTTCACCATCACAAGTTCGTACAACGCTCAATTTTCTCTTACAATAAATGATCTTACACTTTTAGAAGCAATTTTTATTGCCTTATTGCACCGATGACAACTTACTTGAGGGATCTTGCTCAATCCCTAGGAAGGTATGGTGGACTCTTGAAAATAAGATTTCGGTTGGGTTTTTGAATGCACAAGTTGTATCTCTACTTAGTGCAGAATTTTGGCTAGCAAATATGGGGGGGAAAGCACCACATGTTGAAGGATCTATGACAATATAACTTCTATGTGAATATGAACAAACATAAATCACTAAGTTGTCTTCCTTGTCCAAAGTCAACAATTTTGGCATATAATATTTTGATGGGGGCTCACGATCACAAAATATTTCCAGGATAGTGTATTTATATGCAAATCTTCTCTTCCCTTGTTAATTCTTTCATGAGTTGCATCATAGACCAATGCTATGTTTGTCAATCTCTAATAAAATTTTCTACTTGTACTTTTTCTTATGTGGTGTCATCACCTACCATAAGATTAGCATATGATCTTTTTCATTTATTTCCTTTCTTTTTATTGGAACATGGAAGTAAAGAAAGCAAAAACTCAAACTAAACTTTGTTATATATCTCGCACACGATTACAAGGATATATCACTAAGCAAACACTGGAAAAGAAAGGATCGAAGTAAACTTTTATTCATCTAAAGCAAATGATAACTATGGATCGAACTAAAATAAGTAAAGGCAAAATATAGTGGGGTGATACGATACCGGGGCACCTCCCCCAAGCTTGGCGGAAGCCAAGGGGAGTGCCCATACCCGATACTCAGTTTTCTTTTGGTGATGAAGAAGATGGTGGTGATGAAGTAGCAACGATCCTGTCATTCACGATTAAGAGATTTTCCAATCTATGGATGACGCTCCGGAGGAAGAAGATGTGCTCTTGATCCAGAATATTTTCACGAATGAGATATTTATTTTGCACACAAACCGTTTCAATGATTCGGTAGGCTTCAATCTCAGTCGGGGTAAGATGAGCATAGTAAGGTTTAAGGATATCTTCATATTCTTCCTGAGCAGGCCAGGCCTGCTCAACCACCGGTAGCCTCCTTGCTCTTATCCCCCTTGGCGGCTTCTACGGGCTCTTCTCTCTTCAGCTCGATCATCATCAACCAAGCATCCTCTTCCACGTTGTTGGAGGAGGAAGAAGACATGATGCCTGGCTCAACAGATCTGACCGAAAACAGCAAGAAAAGAGAATAGAAGATTTCTCCGCAATACGACGGTCAATAGGTTTGGGGGTTATATAAAGATTTTTTATCTTGGGAAACAAGCAAGTTGTATAAAAACAGAGTCTGGAAGGTACCCAAGGTGGGCACAACCCACTTAGGCGGCACGCCATGGTGTCTTGTGCCCACCAGGGTGCGCTTCCCGGTAGTTTCTTATTTTATTAATTTTTTTTATATTCCAAAACTGACAAAAAATATTTTTGCGGATTTTTCGGAGTCCGTTTACTTACCGTATCACGTGCCTCCTCTTTTTTTGATGATTCTGGAGTGTTCCGGAAGGTCTATTTTATGTGTTCTTCCGGTGTCATAGTTTGGATAATATTACTTTCAATATTAATGGCCGTACCTGGGATATGATGTTTTATTCGTTGCCCATTAACAACCTTCGGGTTAGTACCTTCAGCATTATTTATTTTTATAGCTCCAGACCGATAAACCTCCTCGATAACATAGGGTCCTTCCCATTTGGAGAGGAGTTTTCGTGCAAAGAATCTGAAACAAGAGTTGTACAAAAGGACATATTCTCCAACTTTGAACTCACGCTTTTGGATTCTTTTATCATGCCATCTTTTAACTTTTTCTTTAAATAACTTGGCATTTTTATAAGCTTGGGTTCTCCATTCATCTAATGTCTAATGTCAAGAAACCTCTTTTCATCGGCAATTTCAAAATCATAGCTGAGTTCTTTGATTGCCCAATATGCTTTATGTTCTAACTCAAGAGGTAAATGGCAAGCTTTTCAATAAACCATTTTATAAGGAGACATACCCATAGGATTTTTATATGTTGTTCTATAAACCCAAAGTGCATAATCTAATTTCTTAGACCAATTCTTCTGAGACCTATTGATAGCCTTTTGCAAAATTAATTTTATTTCTATATTGCTAAGTTCAACTTTACCACTAGACTCAGGATGATAGGGTGATGCAATTCTATAGTTAACATCATACTTGGCAAGAATTTTATGGAAAGCGCCATGAATAAAGTGTGAACCACCATCAGTCATTAAATATCTAGGGACTCAAACCTTGGGAAAATAACTTCCTTAACATTTTAATAGAGGTGTTGTGATCAGCACTACTAGTTGGAATAGCTTCTACCCACTTAGTAACATAATCAACAACAATCAAAATATGTGTATACCCATTAGAGGAAGGAAAATGTCGCATGTAATCAAAACCCCAAACATCAAATGGTTCAATAGCAAGTGAATAATTCATAGGCATTTCTTGACGCTTACCGATATTACCTATTCTTTGACATTCATCATAAGATAAGACGAACTTACGAGCATCCTTGAAAAAAGTAGGCCAATAAAATCCAGACTACAATACCTTGTGAGCAGTTCTGTCTCCCGCATGATGCCCTCTGTAAGCTTCAGAGTGACATTTCCGTAGGATTTGTACCTTTGATATCTTTAGGGCATGCCATTTTCTCAATTGCATCAACCTTAGCTTTGTCCACTTCAATACCTCTTTCGGAAATTTTATGACCCATGACAATACCTTCATTAACCATAAAGTGGCACTTCTCCCAATTCAAGACAAGATTTGTTTGCTCGCATCTCTGCAAAACTCGATCAAGATTGCTTAAACAATCATCAAAAGACTTCCCATAAACAGAGAAGTCATCCATGAAAACCTCAACAATCTATTCACAAAAGTCAGAGAATATAGCAGTCATACATCTTTGAAAGGTAGCAGGTGCATTGCATAAACCAAAAGGCATACATCTATAATCATAAGTTCCAAAGGGACAAGTGAAAGTGGTCTTTACTTGATCAGGTTGAGAAACATGTATTTGTGAAAAAACAGAATATCCATCAAGGAAGCAAAAATGTGTGTGCTTAGATAATCTTTCTAGCATTTGATCAATAAAAGGCAGAGGGTAGTGATGTTTTCTAGTTGCTTTGTTTTATTTTCTAAAATCAATTACCATTCTATAGCCTGTAACAAATCTTTGTGGAATAAGTTCATTCTTATCATTAGGAACAAGAGTAATACCTCCTTTCTTAGGGACACAATGAACAAGACTTACCCATCTACTATCAGCTATATGATAGATTATACCTGCTTCTAGAAGTTTTAATATTTCCGTTCTTACCACTTCCTTCATCTTCGTATTTAACCGACGTTGGTGATCAACAACAGGTTTAGCACCAGGTTCCATATTAATCTTGTGCTGACATAGAGTGGGACTAATGCCCTTTAAATCATCAAGAGTATATCCAATAGCAGCTTGGTGCTTCCTTAGAACTTTCAATAATCTTTCCTCTTCATGTTCTAAAAGGTTAGCACTAATAATAACATGATATATCTTCTTCTCATCAAGATAAGCATATTTCAAAGTATCCGGCAATTGTTTTAATTCAAACACAGGATCACCTTTTGGTGGAGGAGGGCCTCCTAGAGTTTCAATAGGCAAATTGTGTTTAAGCAAAGGTCATTGTTCAAAGAAAATCTTATCTATTTCATTTCTTTCATCCATATGTAAATCATTTTCATGGTCTAGTAGATATTGTTCTAGAGGATCAGTGGGAGGCACAACAATGGAAGCAAGACCAATTATTTCATCCTTACTAGGAAATTCTTTTCATGAAGCTTTCTACTAAACTTGGAAAAAATAAACTCATGAGACTCATCACCAAAGCTAACACTGACAGTTTGTTTCTCACAATCTTTTTTAGCATTAACACTGCTCAAGAAAGGTCTACCAAATATAATAGGACAAAAGTCATCTTGTGGGGAACCAAGAACAAGAAAATCAGTAGGGTATTTTATTTTCCCACACAAGACTTCATCATCTCTAACAATCCTAAGTGGTGTGATGGTGTCTCTATTAGCAAGTTTAATAGTAGAATCTATTTCTTCTATTTCGGCGGGTGCTATGTCATTCATAATTTCTTGATATAAGGTAAAGGGAATAGCACTCACGCTACCACCTATGTCACATAAACCATGATAACAGTGATATCCTATTTTAACTGAGACAATAGGCATGCCAACAATGGGTCTATGTTTTTCCTATTTAGCAGGTTTGGCAATTCTAGTAGCTTCATTACAGAAGTAAATAACATGCCCATCTATTATTTCTTCTAGGAGATACTTAACCATAGCAACACTGGGTTCTACTTTGATTTTTCACAAGGTTTAGGTGTTCTAATATAACTTTTGTTAACCACAGTTGAAATTTCAGCATGTTCCTTTATCCTAACAGGGAAAGGTGGCTTCTCAATGTAAGTAGTAGAAACAACTGGATCAACATTATAAATAATAGTTTCCTCTTTAGCTAGTACCGGTTCTTTAATTTCGTCTTTAATAGGTGGGTGATATTTAAACCACTTCTCCTTAGGGAGATCAATATGAGTAGCAAATGATTCACAAAAGGAGGCTACTATCTCAGAGTCAAGCCCATATTTAGTGCTAAACTTTTGAAAAGCATTGGTATTCATAAAAGATTTAACACAATCATACTTAAGATTAATACCTGACTCTTTACCTTCGTCGAGTTCCCAATCTTCAGGGTTGCGTTTAATTATTTCTAAGAGATCCCACCGAAATTCAACAGTCTTCTTCATAAAAGAACTAGTACAAGAAGTATCGAGCATGGATTGATCATCACGAGCAAGCCGAGCTGTAACATCCCAAATTTTTAATTGGGATGTTATACATAGGTCATCATATGCATATCATATTTTATTTGCATTTTGGTTGTGATCCTAGAAATCTTAAGGAACTCAAGGACCCAAAGAGAGAGTTGGGGATTTCATAAGTTTCATATTTGAATTTTCTCAAATTTGAAAAGAGGATCATTTTGGTTTAAATATTTTTCTCTCCAAATATTTCCAATATTAAAAATAAAAGAGAGAAGATAATATGACTTCTTCAAAAAGAGAGGAATATTGGAGGAAAATTTTAAAATCAAATAAATATTTTTTTGGATTTTATTGCTATTTTATTTGAATTATAAAAATATGCATTTTTCAAAATTGCATTTTTAGGCTAGAAAAATGTTCACTTTGTTGTAAATATTTTATTTAGAGGTGAAAAAAATTCGGCATTTTTTAGAATTTTTTTATATTTTATTAGGATTTTTGTTTTCAACAGAATTTTTTTAAGTTTCTTGCCCGACTGGGCCGAATGCCTAGCCGAGCCTGGCCGAAGCCCACTCCCGCGCCGCCGCCGTCGCTGGCACGGATGCTGTCGGTGTCAAAACCGGCGGATCTCGGGTAGGGGGTCCCGAACTGTGCGTCTAAGGCGGATGGTAACAGGAGGTAGGGAACATGATGTTTTACCCAGGTTCGGGCCCTCTTGATGGAGGTAAAACCCTACGTCCTGCTTGATTTATTCTTGATGATATGAGTATTACAAGAGTTGATCTACCACGAGATCGGAGAGGCTAAACCCTAGAAGCTAGCCTATGGTATGATTGTTGTTGTCCTACGGACTAAACCCTCCGGTTTATATAGACACCGGAGGGGGCTAGGGTTACACATAGTCGGTTACAATGGAGGAGATCTACATATCCATATTGCCAAGCTTGCCTTCCACGCCAAGGAAAGTCCTATTCGGACACAAGACAAAGTCTTCAATCTTGTATCTTCATAGTCCAACAGTCCGGCCAAAGTTTATAGTCCGGCTGTACGGACACCCCCTAATCCAGGACTCCCTCAGTAGCCCCCGAACTAGGCTTCAATGACGATGAGTCCGGCACGCAGATTGTCTTCGGCATTGCAAGGCGGGTTCTTCTTGAAATTCCGAATACCTGTTAAATAGTGTCCAAGTTCTTGTAACTGCTGCGCTCCTTGGCTTCCATGCTCAATAATGGACACCTTCCACGTGTCAAGTGAATGTGAAGAGCCAGCGTGTTTTTACACTTACCCCCTAGTTATGCAAATGAGCTGCCTATTAAAGAGACAAGGATTCAGATCCAAACCATACCCTCCTCCCTTAGCGAGCATTCATCGGAGCGCACCCGGAAGCAATCCATTCCATCATGGCCGGTCGACGCAACTCCTCCTCTCGTTCCTCCAGCCCCAAGCCCGGAGATTGGGAGAGGTGTTCCGTCCTGCACAGCCAACTAGTGAATCTTCAGACCCAGGGATTTCTCCCCCCAGCGTATATGGTCCCGGTTCAAGCTGGGCTCGCCACCTACAATGGCGGAGAGCAAGCGGAGAGCTTTCCCAATCCCTCCAAAGGAGAGAGGGTATGCCTTGTCCCTTATTTGATAAGAGGACTCGGATTTCCAATTCATCCATTTCTCCGGGGGCTCTTGGAGTTCTACGGCCTCCAGTTGCACTGCCTTACCCCTGCATCCATACTACATATCGCGGGCTACGTAGCCCTCTGCGAGCTGTTTTTGGGTCGCGAGGCTCATTTTGCACTGTGGAAGAAGTTGTTCTGCCTTGTGCCCCGTTCTCAGAGGGGGTCAATATATCAAGTGGGCGGAGCCGAAGTATGGTGCATCGCCGGGACCGGATATCTATCCGGAACTCCGAAGAAGGTGTCCGAAGACTGGCCTTCAGAGTGGTTTTATATAGAAGACGTCCCCCTTCCAGATCATATTCGGACCGGCCTTCCTAAGTTCGACAATGCTCCTTTGAAGAAGCGCTTGAGTTGGCGTCCACGGAGCCCCCGGGAGGAAGATGACAGCGACGTTCTTTACCTGATGAGCCGGATAAAGTTATTGGCTCAATCAGGACTGACCATGATCGAAGTCATGGCGATATGCGTTATGCGGGGGGTGCGACCGCTTCAATATCGAGGCCACCCCATGTGGGATTTCAACGGGGAGGATGACGCCACCTGCTGCAGCCGCAAGGGGCCGGACTCGACCGCTGCTCTAGCAAAAATCTTGTCTGATTTGTACAAGGGAGAAGAGGAGGAATTCCTCCGTGTCAATCCACTGGGCGGATTTTCTATGTACAATCCTCCGAGCTGGGTAAGTCGACACTTTTGATGCCCATCCGTTCCATATTCCCACAGTTAAGTATCTTACCTTGCGATTCCAACGCAGGAGCTGCGTAAGGCTGTAAGGGAGATCAACAGCCCGCCTCCACAACCAGAGGATCCGGAGCGGTCCCTCGACCCGGCCTCCCAAGAGGATCTGGACATATCTGTGGAGCTAATTGATAGGGTATTTTACCAATTAAGCAGAGATAATGCCTTGGTAGCCATTACGGCTGATTACCCTAGGCTGCTCCCCGCTTCACAGGTAACTGAGACCGAAGTCCCGACATTTTGAAAAGGATCCGTCCCTGTGTACTTTGCTTATCGTATACCAATGGTGTTTTCCAGGGGAGGCCCATGGGACGTCATGCCGAGCCCGCGGCGACTAGCCAACAAGGGGTTGCGAGGCCGGGCAGGCTGAAAAGAAATGCAGTCTGGACTGAGACACCGGCGCAGCGGTATGACGCGCCGCCTTACTCCATGATATCATTCTTTAAAGGCATATTAATGCCCACGCTTTCCTAGGAAGAAGAACGCTCGCCGGACTATATCCGGAGAGGTCGCCAATCATGCCTCCACCAGTCAGGCTCCAAGGCCGGACCCGGAAGCGGAAGCGAATACAAGGCGCACGCCGGATGCTCCTCCGACAGAGGATGCAGACAGACTGTCCGCCACAAATTTCGAGGTGGATAGCGCCATGAACCACAGGTGTCGCCGAGCCGTTCTCTGTGACGCTTATTTCTCCCAAGAGGCATTTGATGCCTTCAACTCGGGAGACGCATACCTCTGTGCTGCTCAAAATGGTCTAGCCAGAGCCACGGATCAGTATGTAAAGGACATACGGGTGAGAAAATTTGATGATTATATATATCAGTAGCCTCTGAGACTTGAAATAGTTAGAATAACTGATTTAAGGATAATTTGTTATGTAGATTCTTACAGAAAAGAATACCCAACTGTCCCATGATACTGAAGAGTGCAAAGCCCAACTTCAGGCCGCACTGGCCGCAGAAGAGAAGTCCAAGAAGACCCTCGCTGGTAACACATATTTAAAATGATAGATACCATATAAAGTGCAGCATATGTGCAAATCTGACAATGAAGTTGTAGATGACGCCGGAGGAAATCCGGATGAACAACATCTCCTACGCCGGCTAAAGGCTGGCGAGAGCGTGCTTATGAGGGTTAGGTAGGAGAAGAATAATCTCCAGGATGCCAACACCCTGCTGGGCGTGGAACTAAAGGATGTTCATGCCCAACTGTCAGACTCCGTGAAGGAGAATCAGCGGCTTCGACGCGGCATTTTCAGTAAGTGCTTGAATGAACATTTAAGAAGAGTTCGGCGAAGAAGTTGACTAACAGAGCTACGTCTGTAGGTATGCTAACAGGTCGTCCTGCGGAAGAAATGCCCGAGTCTGCGGGTGATCTTCTGCCCGAGCTTTTACAGCTGCACGAGCGAGTTCAGCAGGCGATGCAAGGCATTGCCCAGGCCTTGTGGCCATCCGTCTCCGTGCCTGAAGGCCTTGGAGAGCTTGAAGAGAAGCTGAAGGAAGCACGGAGGCGCTTCCGATTATGGAAGATATCAGCCTGCCGTCAAGGTGCAAGGAAGCCTGGGCCATGGTGAAGACGCGGTATACCAAGGCTGACCCAAACCACATGGCCATGGTCGGACTTGTGGGGCCTGATGGGAAAGAGATCCCTGTTAGCCTAGTGTATGGGCAAGTAGAATTGGCCGCAAAGTATTCCCAACAGGATTGTAGACTAGACAGCCTGTTGGATGGTATAGAAGAGGAATTTAGCCTGTCTAGTTGACTATGTAATCAAAATGACATGTATAATGCCTTCTAGTCGGATTGTAGATCATTTGTAATGGCGGACATTTTCGCTTCAACCTCAGGACCCGATAGTCCGAAGTGTATCCGAATACCCTCTCGGTTATATAAGAACCGGGGCATGCTTGGAAACCAGGCGTAGGTGTCGGATTTCGGGTTCTGGCAGACCCTTGAGGTTCGAACACTGGGGTGCGTGCGGAGATTTCTCCTCCTACCTACCTGCACCCCTCCGCCGTGCTAGGATCAAGACTATCGAAAGAACAACACAAGAGACACAGGGTTTATACTGGTTCGGGCCACCGTTGTGGTGTAATACCCTACTCCAGTGTGTGGTGTGTGGATTGCCTCTTTGGCTGATGATGATGAACAATACAAGGAAGAACAGCCTCGCGAGGGTCTGTTCTTGGCTGGGGCGATGAACTGCTGGGAGGAGTTCAGCCACCTTTCTCTCTCTCTCTCTCTACCTCCAACCTGCCGACCCCTTGCCATGTGGGTGGCTGGTCCTATTTATAGAGGCCCTGGTCCTCTTCCCAAATATCGAGCGGGAAGGGAGCCAACAATGGCGGGCTAATTTGAAGGGGGACAGCAAGTATCAGCTATCCTGACAAAAGTAGTCTTCGTCTGCGCAAAGCTCTGGTGATGACGCCGTCTTGGGCTTCACGGTGACCTCTGTCTCGTAGTCCTCCTGGTCTTGGTCTCGTTGCACAGAAATGGCAACCTTTGCCTGATGCCTCGGTACTCCACGGCTGCGCTTGCCCCCTTTGCACCAAAGAGGAATGGAGGACGCTGCGCGGGCTGGCACCCGCTGGCGCCCTGAGTCGTCATGGCTTGCGTCATGGCACCTCGTGAGGTACCCTGCCTTGATCTCTCCGCCTCCTCGTGAGCCAGCCTGGCGAGGCCGTGCCTGAGGAGGCTCCGCGTCATCCTCCCCACGAGGCTTGGTCCCTCGCGAGGGTCTTGAGTTTGTGTTGGTGAAGATGGGCCGTGTTGGGCCCCCCTTTGAGCCACGCCTCAGGCCGCAGGCAGGCAAGTCTGGGGACCCCCCTTCCCAGAACGCCGACAGTAGGGGTCATTAGTGCTTGAACAGACAAGTGCCCAACTAGTTATGTTATATTACATGGTTAGTAAGAAACATCTTCCAAGGAGAATAGTTCTGTTAGGGGTTCCTTTCCCTGGGTATGCATGCCCTAAAGTGCATGTCCGGAGTGCGAAAAGAATCGTAGCAAAAAACATCTGGGGGCATTGATGGGGTCATGTACCTAGGGTAGGGTCACAGACCTGATCTAAGTACCCTGCCCAAGGACACCCTTAGAAGAGGTCACCTTCCAGTCGACCAACGAGGGATTCACTCGACTGACTTGAAGGACTCGACCACGAAGACTCACTCGACTACCAGGAGGTCAAAAGGCACTCTGCACTGCAACGACCTGTAGTTAAGTAGACTTTATGATAGTTAAGACACTTTATGTGGGATGTTACCAGTAACGCCCGGACTAAATACACCTTAAACCCTTCATTACGTGGGCTGGCTGGGGTCCTGGCGCACTCTATATAAGCCACCCCCTCCACGGGCAGAAGGGTTCGGCACCCTGTAACTCATATACACATAATCCACTCGACCGCCTCCGGGCTCCGAGACGTAGGGCTTTTACTTCCTCCGAGAAGGGCCTGAACTCGTACATCTCTTGTGTTACAACCTCTCCATAGCTAGGACCTTGCCTCTCCATACCTACCCCCCATTCTACTGTCAGACTTAGAACCAAGACAGTTGGCGCCCACCGTGGGGCAGGTGTTTTAGCGATTTTGTGGAGAAGTTGCGGTTCTTCCGAGTACTTTTATCATGATGACTGCTGGAGTTTTGGTTGAGGGTCGAGAGATCCGTCTCGGTGCTCTCACCTTCGTCGCCGACGACTCCGCCTGGCTCCAGGAGGCTCCACTCGACGTCGATGCGCTCCCCGTCCGCGGTGCGACGCATTTTCGGGCATGTGTTCGCGGCGTTCTGCTGCGGCAACCGTCGACTCCGTATCGGTCGACTCCCCCATCGACCACCCTCCCGGTCTCCCGCCAGTGCAAGCGCTCGGGCCGGTCGAGACTTCAGCGGTGGGTGAGGCACGCGGTGGCTCGCCAGATGGCCACCACCCAAGTTGCGGCAATCGAGCCCGACGAATCTCTCTACGGCCTGTTCGATCTGTCGACTAGCTCCGTAGAGACTGCATCCGAGTGCGATAGCAGTGATTCAGCGGCGGAAATCTTGATGGTCGACGGGCCCCGCAGTCCCCCTGGCTTCGCCCGTGATGGTGGGGCAGGCGACGGAGGCGACCCCGCACGAGACCACGAAGAGTACCAGCCCGAGCCACTCGACTCTCTGCAAAGAGAGGAACTTTGCCGCAAGAACGTGGATGCCCTGCGTACTCCCATCGCAGGAGAAACCCCCGAGGCTCGCGCCTTGGAGGAGGCACGTTTGGCCAATTTGGCCGAACGCACTCGACTGGAGAATCTTCAGCGAGCACTCGACGAGCGCGCGCGGCAACGAGTTCCCGACACCAGTCGACGTCAACTCTTCCCGCCGACTCAGGTATATCGAACCCCAATCCAGAATTTAGCAGCTGCGACCCGTATAGCAGAGTCCATCCAGCCCTCTCAGTCGGAAGCTGGCAGAGGCTTGATGCAGATCAGGGATCTGCTCCGGGCAGTAGGAGATCAGAATTCGGCCGTGTCACAGTCGCGCAACAGAATTCACAGTCGATCCGTCGCTGCGAATACGGTTCAGTCGGCTCACAGCCCCAGATCGCCTCCGCGGCGTGAAGGGTGCGAGAATCGGCGAGACCAATATGGTGACCGACTCGACTGAGACGATAGGCGTCGAGTGCCCAATTCCCCTCCGAGGGGTGGGTCTTACGCTCCTCGGCAGCAAGATGACAGGCGTCAGCTCAGTGCGGGACGAAGAGGTCCAGTCGACCCTAGAGAACCAGGCTTTGATGCGCGATCCATTATCGTGCAAGGCTTAGTCGACCGGAACAGAGCCCATCGAGGTGGACTCGACAGAGATGCGCCCACAAGCAGTCGAGTGCATGTTTCTGGTCCTGAATGTTTCAGCAGAGCTATCAGAGCCGCAGTTATCCCTCCCAATTTCAGGTTGGCAACAGGAGTCAGCAAGTTCACTGGTGAGTCTAAGCCTGAAACTTGGCTTGAAGACTACCGAGTGGCGGTTCAGATTGGTGGTGGGAACAACGAGGTGGCCATGAAGCATTTGCCCCTCATGTTGGAAGGTTCTGCCAGGGCATGGTTGACTCAATTACCTCCTAGCAGCATTTACACTTGGGAAGATCTGTCCCGAGTGTTCATCAGAACGTTTGAAGGAACTTGCAAGCGACCGGCTGGACTGACGGAGTTGCAAGTCTGCGTGCAGAAGACCAATGAAACTCTCAGAGAGTATATTCAGAGATGGATCACTTTGCACCATACTGTGGAGAATGTGTCTGATCATCAGGCAGTCTGCGCCTTTAAGGATGGTGTCAAGAACAGAGAGTTGAGTTTGAAATTTGGTCGAACCGGTGACATGACCTTGAGTTGGATGATGGAGATTGCTACCAAGTACGCCAACGGCGAAGAAGAAGACTGACTCCAATGCGGCAAGCACAAGCTGAGTCAGTTGGAAAAGGGAAACACCAGTCGGAAACAGAAGCGGAAGGCTGAACCGGCAGCTCCTGGAGAGGCTCTGGCCGTGACTCAGGGAAAGTTTAAAGGGAAACCAAAAGGATCCTGGAACCCTAAGAAGGTGAAGGATAAAGAAGGGAACGACGTGATGGATATGCCGTGTCACATCCACACGAAGAAAGACGAAGAGGGGAATATCATCTACCCGAAGCATACCACTCGTCAATGTCGACTCCTGATCCAGCAGTTTCAGGGAAAACAGTCTAATAACAAGGAGAAGGAGTCGGACAAGGCCGAAGACAAGGAGGACAGTGAGGAAGGATATCCACATATCAACTCCACTCTGATGATCTTTGCAGATGTGGAAAGTAAGAGTCGACTGAAAGTCATTAACCGAGAGGTGAACATGGTCGCTCCAGCAAAAGCAAATTATCTGAGATGGTCCCAAACACCCATCACATTCGACCAATCTGATCACCTGACTCATATTGCCACCCCTGGGAGGCAAGCTTTGGTGGTCGATCCAGTTGTCGAAGGCACTCGACTGACAAAAGTGCTGATGGACGGTGGTAGTGGGCTGAATTTGTTGTATGCAGACACGCTGAAAGGAATGGGAATTCCGATGTCCCGACTGAGCACCAGTAACATGAGCTTTCATGGAGTTATACCAGGGAAGAAAGCCGAGTCACTCGGCCAAATAGCTCTGGACGTGGTGTTTGGCGATTCGAAACATTTTCGCAAAGAGAAGTTGACGTTTGAGGTCACGGATTTTCAGAGTGCATATCATGCCATTTTGGGGAGACCAGCTTATGCACGGTTCATGGCTCGACCATGTTACGTGTACCTCAAATTGAAGATGCCCGGCCCCAAAGGAGTGATCACTGTCACCGGTGATCGGAAAAAGGCAGAAGAGTGCTTTCAGAAGGGCTCAAAGATTGCCGATTCCTAGGTGACAGTGGTCGAGTTCGAAGAATACAAGCAAAACGCAGATCCGAGTGATTTGCTGCGATCCAAGAAACCCGCCACAGAATCCGCATTTCAGTCGTCCGGTGAGACAAAGCCTGTTCACATTCACCCGACCGACCCCGATGCAGCTCCGACCCACATCTCCACAACACTCGACCCGAAATAGGAAGAAGCGCTCATCCAGTTCCTCCGTGAGAACTGGGACATTTTTGCATGGAAGCCCGTTGACATGCCAGGTGTTCCCAGGGGACTGGCTGAGCATCGCCTAAGAGTCGACTCATCTGCAAAACCAGTCAAAGAGCATCTTCGGCGGTCCGCCGTCCAGAAGAGAAAAGCCATTGGTGAGGAAGTGGCTCGACTGTTAGCGGCAGGATTTATCCGAGAGATATACCACTCCGAGTGGCTCGCTAATGTCGTCATGGTTCCTAAGAAGGACAAATCACTCCGAATGTGTATTGATTTCAAGCACATCAACCGGGCCTGCCCGAAAGATCATTTTCCTCTCCCTCGCATAGATCAAATTGTTGACTCGACCGCGGGATGTGAGAGACTGTCTTTTCTGGACGCCTACTCTGGGTACCACCAGATCCGTCTGTACGGACCCGATGAGGTAAAAACAGCTTTCATCACTCCATTCGGGTGCTTCTGCTATATCACCATGCCATTCGGCCTCAAGAATGACGGAGCCACATTTATGCGAATGATTCAGAAGTGTCTACTCACTCAAATCAGTCGGAATGTGGAAGCGTATATGGATGATATCGTCGTCAAGTCACGAAAAGGTTCCGACCTGCTCGCTGACCTCGCCGAAACATTTGCCAACCTCAGAAGGTATGATATCAAGCTCAATCCATCAAAGTGCACATTTGGAGTTCCTGGTGGCAAGTTACTCGGTTTTCTCGTTTCCGAGCGAGGAATCGACGCTAATCCAGAGAAGATCGGCACTATTCTCCGAATGAAACGCCCTGTGCGAGTGCACGATGTCCAGAAGCTTACTGGATGCTTGGCCGGATTAAGTCGATTCATCTCACGACTCGGTGAAAAGGCATTGCCTCTTTACCGACTGATGAAGAAGGTAGACAAGTTCGAGTGGACTCCAGAAGCTGATGCAGCGTTTGCCGAGCTAAAAGCTCTGCTCTCCACCCAACGGGTGCTTGCTGCTCCAATCAGCAAAGAGCCTCTGTTGCTCTATATCGCAGCCACAGGACAAGTCGTCAGTACTGTGCTTGCGGTCGAGCGGGAAGAAGAAGGAAAAGCTCTCAAAGTTCAGTGCCCAGTGTACTATTTGTCTGAAGTATTGACTCCATCCAAGCAGAGATATCCTCATTATCAGAAGCTTGTGTATGGACTATACATGACCACAAAGAAGGTTGCTCATTATTTCTCTGATCATTCCATCACAGTCGTCAGCGACGCTCCACTATCAGAAATTTTGCACAACAGAGATGCAACTGGTCGAGTGGCTAAATGGGCGATTGAACTTCTTCCCCTTGATATCAAGTTTGAGGCAAAGAAAGCCATTAAGTCCCAGGCAATAGCAGATTTCCTCGCCGAGTGGATTGAACAGCAGCAGCCGACTGAAGTTCACTCGGAGCATTGGACCATGTTCTTTGATGGCTCTAAGATGTTGAATGGTTCCGGTGCTGGGGTTGTCCTGGTTTCCCCCAGAGGAGATAAGCTTAGATATGTGCTCCAGATTCACTTTGATTCCTCCAACAATGAGGCAGAATATGAGGCCCTCTTATATGGGTTGCGCATGGCCATTTCACTCGGCGTCCGTCGCCTGATGGTTTATGGCGACTCGGATTTAGTGGTCAACCAAGTGATGAAGGAGTGGGACGTGAGAAGCCCAGCCATGACTGGATACTGCAGTGCAGTGAGGAAGCTGGAAAAGAAGTTCGAGGGGTTGGAGCTCCATCATATACCCCGACTGAAAAATCAAGCAGCTGATGATCTAGCAAAGATAGGTTCCAAGAGAGAAGCCATTCCGAGTGGTGTGTTCTTGGAGCATATACACACTCCGTCAGTCAAAGAAGATCCTTTCACCGAAGAAGCTCCACAGCCCAAGAGTGCCACATATCCGACTGAGGTTGAAGTCCCAGCGGTGGTCGACTTGATCATGGAGGTCTTGGTGGTCATTCCCGACTGGACAGTTCCATATATCGCGTATATCCTGAGAAAAGAGCTTCCGGAGGATGAGGAAGAGGCTCGACAGATCGTCCGTCGATCTAAGGCCTTTACCGTAATCAAGGGACAATTATACAGAGAAAGCGCGACTGGAGTTGGTCAGAAGTGCATAACACCAGAAGAAGGTCGACTCATCCTCAATGATATCCACTCGGGGACCTGTGGCCATCATGCGTCCTCTCGGACCATCGTGGCCAAAGCATACCGAGCCGGATTTTACTGGCCAAAGGCGAATGAGATGGCAAAGGAGATAGTGGATAAGTGCGAGGGATGTCAGTTCTATTCGAATATGTCGCACAAGCCTGCATCAGCCCTGAAGACCATTCCACTCGTCTGGCCTTTCGTAGTATGGGGGTTGGACATGGTCGGTCCTTTGAGAACAGGGCGAAGTGGCTTCACGCATGTACTGGTGGCAGTCGACAAGTTCACCAAGTGGATCGAGGCTAAACCAATCAAGAACCTTGACGCCGGTGCTGCTGTTAGCTTCATCAGAGAACTAATATTCAGATATGGAGTCCCGCACAGCATCATTACGGATAATGGGTCGAACTTTGACTCGGAGGAATTCAGAGATTTCTATAACTCTCAAGGCACACGAGTCGACTGCGCTTCAGTCGCTCATCCGCAGTCGAATGGACAAGCAGAGCGAGCCAATGGCCTGATTCTCAAGGGACTGAAACCCCGACTGATGCGTGATCTCAAGCATGCAGCTGGAGCTTGGGTCGACGAACTTCCCTCGGTGCTTTGGGGACTGAGGACCACACCTAATCGGTCGACCGGAAGAACTCCATTCTTCTTGGTCTACGGAGCTGAAGCAGTCTTGCCGAGTGATCTTCTCCACAATGCTCCTCGAGTTGAAATCTACAACGAAGCAGAAGCTGAACAAGCGCGGCAGGACGCAGTCGACCTTTTAGAGGAAGAAAGGGAGATGGCTCTGATCCGGTCGACCATCTACCAACAAGATTTGCGTCGTTTCCACGCCAGAAATGTGAGAGGTCGAGCCTTCCAAGAAGGAGATTTAGTTCTCCGAGTGGATCAGAAGAAACAACACAAGCTTGCTCCTTCTTGGGAAGGACCCTTCATCGTCACCAAAGTTCTCCACAACGGGGCGTACCGTCTCTACAACATCGAGCATAATATCGACGAGCCCCGAGCTTGGAACGCGGAACTACTCCGCCCATTTTACACTTAAGTTTTATCACTCGGATTAGTTGCAATAAAGTACTTCTGTAGTTCATGGACCTCAAAATAATAGTGTCATAGTTCCTCCATAATTTTTGTCACTTTTTATTTTGTCCAATGAAATTTCCCCCCAGTGGGTGACTTAGCCGCGAATCCGTTTCGCCTAAGTTTGTAAAAATCCTACCGAGTGGTGAGCCAGACTCCCACTCGGAGGCTTAGCTGCGAATCCGTTTCGCCTAAGTTTGTAAAAATCCTACCGAGTGGTGAGCCAGACTCCCACTCGGAGGCTTAGCTACGAATCCGTTTCGCCTAAGTTTGTAAAAATCCTACCGAGTGGTGAGCCAGACTCCCACTCGGAGGCTTAGCTGCGAATCCGTTTCGCCTCAGTTATCGAAAATCCTACCGAGTGAAGAGCAAACCTCTCACTCGGGGGCTTAGCTGCAGTCCAAGTACTCGCCTAAGTTATCAAAAATCCTACCGAGTGAAGAGCAAACCTCTCACTCGGGGGCTTAGCTGCAGTCCAAGTACTCGCCTAAGTTATGAAAATCCTACCGAGTGAAGAGCAAACCTCTCACTCGGGGGCTTAGCTGCAGCCCAGTGCTCGCCTAAGTTATGAAAATCCTACCGAGTGAAGAGCAAACCTCTCACTCGGGGGCTTAGCTGCAGCCCAGTGCTCGCCTAAGTTATGAAAATCCTACCGAGTGAAGAGCAAACCTCTCACTCGGGGGCTTAGCTGCAGCCCAGTGCTCGCCTAAG
>NC_057797.1:223179833-223202597 GCF_018294505.1 Triticum aestivum
TGCTCGCCTAAGATATAAAAATCCTACCGAGTGAAGAGCAAACCTCTCACTCGGGGGCTTAGCTGCAGCCCAGTGCTCGCCTAAGATATAAAAATCCTACCGAGTGAAGAGCAAACCTCTCACTCGAGGGCTTAGCTGCAGCCCAGTGCTCGCCTAAGTTATGAAAATCCTACCGAGTGAAGAGCAAACCTCTCACTCGGGGGCTTAGCTGCAGCCCAGTGCTCGCCTAAGTTATGAAAATCCTACCGAGTGATAAGCCAGACTTCCACTCGGAGGCTTAGCTGCAGCCTAGTGCTCGCCTAAGTTATCGAAATCCTACCGAGTGAAGGGCAAACCTCTCACTCGGGGGCTTAGCTGCAGCCCAGTGCTCGCCTAAGTTATGAAAATCCTTCCGAGTGATAAGCCAGTCTTCCACTCGGAGGCTTAGCTGCAGCCCAGCGCTCACCTAAGTGGATTAAGGAATAAGTTGATTGCAGTAAGCGCCCTGCTTTAAACCTACAAAAGACATTTCGAGCCAAGAGCAATCATATTCAAACGACAAATTCAAGTTCGGATCGATGCCTAAAGGAACCGGAAGTGCTCAGGCGCTAAGCCCGTTAAGGTTTATCGGTTACAATTCCACTCGGCATACCGAGGCAAATTTAAAGCGTCGAGCTTAGAAGAAGTTTTTTACCCCTCCTGTGGAGGGCTGGAAGGTGCAACAAACTCATCAAGATCAATCCCATCTGCGATCCGAGTGGCAGCCGCAAGGAAAGTTTCCATAAAGGACCTGAAGTCGTGTTTCTTGGTGTTGGCCACCCGGAGGGCCGCCAGCTTGTCTTCTCGCGCATCTTTGCAGTGAACTCGGGCCAGACACAGAGCAACATCTGCACCGCACCGAGCCGAGGATTTTTTCCACTCCTGCACTCGACCAGGGATCGTGTTCAAGCGAGCCATCAGCGACTCGAGGTCATTCTGAAGAGTCTCCCCGGGCCAGAGCATCGAGTCGATGCGAGATGTGGCGACCTTCAGCCTTGCAAGATAGTCCACGACAGCTGCAACACGGGACTCCAGTCGGAAAACATTCATGGCAGCTTTGTCGTCCATCGGAGAATTGACGGGGTCAAGGTTTGGTTCCAGCCGGCTAGTTTCTTCTTCAAAGTTTTGACAAAATTCTGCAAGGATGATCACCGAGTCAAGGCAATGGTCGAATGGAAAAACCACGGTTGGAAATGATCGCCGAGCATAGAGATTTACCTTCAAGCATAAGAAACAGCTTCTTGGCAAGACCATTCAGGAAGGCCTCTAGATCTTTTTTCTTCCCAAGAGCAGCTTTCAGATTGGCATTTTCTTGCTCAAGCTTGGCGACTGAAGCTAACTTCTCGTCAACAAGCTTGATCTTCTCAGCTAGTTCAAGGTCCTTCTTCCGTTCGGCCTCCCTCACCTTACCTGCAAGTTACAGCAAGATCAGATTTTGAAACAAATAAAGGGAAAAAGCAGTCGTCAAGGTCTCACCAAACATACCTTCGGTCTCCTCCTTTGCCTTAGTCAGATTCTCCTGAACCAGCTTCAAATTCAGCTCGAGCTGAATGTGCTTGTTTTCCAGCTCAGAGTAGCGAGCCACAAGATCACAGGAGTTCTGCGAAGAACCAATCGACTAAAATGTCAAATATAATTCACTTCTGAGTGAAAAAGGAAAAATCACGCGTTTCTAAGACTACAGCCGAATACGAGCATTCGACCGTAGTCTCGGGGACTACACCCAGTGGGTGCACTCAGCGTGCCCCCACTAATCGACCAGTCGAAGACAGAGTCGACTAGTCGACCGGTTTGTGAAACCCAGTCGCCTTAGTCGAATGACGGAAAGACTGAAATTATAAAGCCTAAGGTCGACTGCCAGCAGTCGACCTTAGCCTTGGGGACTACACCCAGTGGGTGCACTCAGCGTGCCCCCACTAATCCTATTTGAAGACAGAGTCGACCAGTCGACCTCAAAAAAAAACAAGATGTATTCTCTAAGACTGTAACCGACTGCCAGCAGTCGACCACAGTCTCGGGGAATACACCCAGTGGGTGCACTCAGCGTGCCCCCACCGGTTTGCGAAATCCATTCGCCGTAGTCGAATGACGGAGAGACTGAAATTATAAAGCCTAAGGCCGACTGCCAGCAGTCGACCTTAGCCTTGGGGACTACACCCAGCGGGTGCACTCAGCGTGCCCCCGCTAACACGGAGTTTAAATCAACACACCCAGTGGGTGACTACTATAAATTCTGGAAAGAAAAGTTTTTTGATAGCATATCCTAATAGAACAAGTGGTGGTCGGCTGACCTGAACATTCCTTTGAAGGGCGGAACTGGCGTCATAAGCTGCCTGGCTCGCATCCCGGATGGTCTTCAACTGCTCCATCATGATCCCTGCCTGGCGTATCGCCTCCTTCGCGGCGCCAGCTTGGTCCTCTGGGACGTGGTGCGTCGTGAAGAGGGAGGGCTGCGGAGCACTCGTCAGCGGATCTGCGAAGGACACAGTGTGTCGAGTGGTGTTCTCCTCCTCCGCGACCAGAGTCTCAGGCACCGTCACATCCTGGGGCACCCTGCTGGCAGACGCTTTCCTTCTCATTCTGTGCTTTAGTGGTTCCTCGTCTTCATCGTCATCAAGGAGAGTGATAACAACATTGGATGGAACTACAGAAAAGAATCGGAATTAGAGATCATGAGTTAGTCGACTAGAAACGGTGTTAAGAGTATAATACCAGGTTTTGAGGTTGCTGCGTCCTCCATCGCATGGTCGTCAGCCCGGGCTGAGGTCTCAGAAGTAGCAGCACTGCAACTCCAAAGAGTCAGTCGACTAACTCCAGCGCCAACCAGAGATAAAGTTCACACAAAACAAGAAGACGTAAGCAATATGATTAGCCTGATATGGTGGGGATGGACACCTTCATCTTCGGCAGGTGCTTGGTCGGCTTCGACGGGGCCGCCCTGGGCTACTTCGGCGCCTTTTCAGTCGGCGCCGGAGAGGTGGTCCGGGGGCACTTGGTCGACTGAGTAACAGTCGCGACCCCCTCGCCGCGTTCAGTCGCAGGGTCATGAACAAGTTTCGATCGCCTTTCCGAGCGCGGTGGTGCGACCTCCTCCTCCTCCTCCTCTTCGCCGTCCTCATCATCATCATCATCATCGTCATCGTCATCATCATCGGCCTCGGCAGCGTCCGAGTCCCACTCCTCCTCCTGACTCTCGCCCCCGCTCGCTTCTCCCTCCTCAGTCGGAGCCTGCGCTCCGTTGGGCTTTGAGTACAGTTCAGTGAGGGCCTGATGGACAACAAGACAAAGATCAGTCGACCGATCGGCAGAGAAAACAGAAATAAATACGACAAAAATACAATGGGAAGTGGAGCAGACATACCTTGTTTGGGTCACTATGGCAGTCGAGTGGAGGAATCCTTCTGGCTCCACGAGGGTTATCCTTGTTCCCAGTAACAACGGCCATCCACCTTTCCAGAGTGGCATCGTCGACTGTTTCTGGGTTAACCCGAGTCACGTCCTCAGTCCCACAGTACAACCACATGCAGTGGCTCCGGAACTGAAGAGGCTGGATTCGGCGCCTAAGGAATACTTCCAGGAGATCCATGCCCGTCACTCCCTCCCGAACCAACTGAACTACGCGCTCCATCAACATCTTCACGTCAGCTTTCTCCTCCGGAATCAGCTTCAGGGAGGAGGGCTTGTTCACTCGGTCCATGGTAAATGGAGGGAGCCCACTCGACTGCCCCGGTGTTGACTCGTCCTGGCAGTAGAACCAGGTCGACTGCCAGCCTCTAACTGACTCGGGAAATGTCATAGCTGGGAAGGTGCTCTTGTTTCTCACCTGGATCCCCAGACCTCCACACATTTGGACCACTCGGGTTCTTTCGTCGCCTGGACTCGCCTTCTTCACAGTTTGAGAGCGACATGTGAATATGTGCTTGAACAAGCCCCAGTGCGGTCGACAGCCCAGAAAACTCTCGCACATGGACACAAACGCGGCAAGATAGGTGATAGAATTCGGGGTGAAGTGGTGGAGTTGCGCTCCAAAAAAGTTCAAGAAACCACGGAAGAAAACGCTCGGCGGCAAAGAGAATCCGCGGTCGACATGGGTAGCCAGAAGCACGCACTCACCCTCTTCTGGCTGGGTCTGCCACTCTTTCCCCGGAAGCCTCGCAGCTCCATGGGGGATCAGGCCCTCGTTGGCCATGTCGAGGAGGTCCTTCTCCGTGATGGTCGACTGGATCCAATCTCCCTGGACCCAGCCTTTCGGCAGGCGGGATCTGGACGAAGACCCACCGCGGCTGGTGGATCTCCCCTTCGCCTTCTCCGTCGCCGACGCCTTCTTCGCGCGCTCCAGCGCCGCCGTCTTCTCCTTGACCATGGTTTCCGGCAGGGCGCGTGAGGAGAAGTGGTGCGGGGGCAAGAGCGAGCGCGTTGGGCGGAGACGAAGGAGGCAGAGAGAGAGAATGCTGAGGCACTGTTCAAAAAAAACCCCGCCGGGCGCACTTATAAGATCCCTTCCGAGTGGATGACAGGTGGACCCGGTAGATCTAATCATATCCTGGAACTGTTACACGGGCGAGATACGTGGCGAAGAAAGCGGCGCGAGAATCGAGGCGTCTATGTCCCGTCCCATCCGAACGCCGCAGTCCGCTCCGCTTCGCGCATTTCCCCAAATTTCGCATCCCGCGGAATCCGCTAACGGCAGATCAGTCTGTCAGGCGTGGGATTTCCTGCGATCCGTCGCTCGGAAATCGACGAAGCCCGAAAGATCACTCGACGAAAGAAAAGAATGGATCGAGTCGACTGAAGACAAGTTGCTCACTATCAACGAAGAGATTCTCTGGATTCAGGACAACACACGACCAGTGTGCAAAGGTCAATCGGAAACAGCATCAACTCCTCCGTCACTCAAAGCCTCAATCCATTCGGGGGCTAATGATGGGGTCATGTACCTAGGGTAGGGTCACAGACCTGATCTAAGTACCCTGCCCAAGGACACCCTTAGAAGAGGTCACCTTCCAGTCGACCAACGAGGGATTCACTCGACTGACTTGAAGGACTCGACCACGAAGACTCACTCGACTACCAGGAGGTCAAAAGGCACTCTGCACTGCAACGGCCTGTAGTTAAGTAGACTTTATGATAGTTAAGACACTTTATGTGGGACATTACCAGTAACACCCCGGACTAAATACACCTTAAACCCTTCATTACGTGGGCTGGCTGGGGTCCTGGCGCACTCTATATAAGCCACCCCCTCCACAGGCAGAAGGGTTCGGCACCCTGTAACTCATATACACATAATCCACTCGACCGCCTCCGGGCTCCGAGACGTAGGGCTTTTACTTCCTCCGAGAAGGGCCTGAACTCGTACATCTCTTGTGTTACAACCTCTCCATAGCTAGGACCTTGCCTCTCCATACCTACCCCCCACTCTACTGTCAGACTTAGAACCACGACAGGCATATATAGAAAATAGGTAAAAAATCGTCTTTTGTTCACCGACTGAATATTCTCTTAAGAATGCTAGCTTTCGGCTTCACCCAGTCTGAGGTACACATCCGGCTGACCCGGCAGTAATAATCACAGAGGTGCTCCCCTTATGCCCTAGCCGAATTAACGGGAACGAGGGCATAAATACAAGAGCCAGGCAACCCAGCTTGGCCAAAACTTAAGTAATATTGATGCATATAATGGTGAATAAAAGGTACATGCGGAAGGATGACACATGTGCTGGGCATGAAGCCCGTATAAATAAATAAGCTTCTGTGAAAGAAGCCCCCAGGTATAATGAGCACGGATAGCGCGTCAGTTGTGTGCAAACAAGGCACAGATTGGCCCTTAAAGGCTGTGAGAGAAAATAAGGGAAGAAGGAGAGAAATAAAAGATGGATAGTGTATAAAAATGGACAAAGGAAGGAGACGAACACTGAGTCCGGCACTAGGCGTAGAATCTTTGGAGTCTGGCTGCGTTCCATGGGTTCGGCTCGAGTCGGTTATCCGATGCATCCCGCAAATGGTACGCACCACCAATCAGAACTTGGTCAATAATGAAGGGACCCTCCCATTTGGGCTTGAGTTTGTCCTTTTTCTTCTCCGGTAGGCGTAGAAATAATTCGCCAACATTATAAGTTTTGGCCCGTATTTCTCTGCTTTGGTATCTTCGAGCCTACTGTTGATAGAATGCAGATCGGGCTTTTGCCACGTCACGCTCCTCCTCCAGGGCGTCCAGACTGTCCTGCCGATCGAGCTCGGCTTCTCTTTCTTCGTACATGCACACTCGAGGTGAGTCATGGATTATGTCGCAGGGCAAAACCGCCTCTGCACCGTATACCATAAAGAATGGTGTGTATCCGGTAGTGTGATTCGGCGTGGTCCGCAGCCCCCAGAGTACGGAGTCGAGCTCCTCTACCCAGTGCGTGTTAGATTCCTTTAGGGACCGCACTAATCTGAGTTTGATGCCGCTCATGATAAGACCATTTTCTCGTTCGACTTGACCGTTAGTTTGTGGGTGATAGACAGAAGCATAATCGAGCTTGATGCCCATGTTTTTGCACCAAAGTTTTACCTCGTCCGCCGTGAAGTTCATGCCGTTATCAGTGATGATGCTGTGGGGACACCATAACGGTGTACGACCCCGTATATGAAGTCTATCACCGGTCCGGATTCGGCCATTTTAACAGGCTTGGCTTCTATCCATTTGGTGAATTTGTCCACCATGACCAGCAAGTATTTTTTCTTGTGGGTTCCTCCTTCAAGGGGTCCAACCATGTCAAGCCCCCAGACTGTGAAGGGCCAGGTAATGGGGATTGTGTGGAGGGCGGTGGGCGGCATATGGATTTGATTTGCAAAAAGCTAGCAACCCATGCAGTGTTGGACCAGGTCCAGTGCGTCTGCCCGGGCCGTAGGCTAGTAAAAACATGTACGTAAGGCCTTGCTTACAAGGGCCCGGGCTGAGGCGTGGTGGCCGCCGAGTCCGGCATGAATATCTGCCAGAAGCTTCCGCCCTTCCTCTTCGGAGATGCACCTTTGAAGGACTCCGGTGGTACTTTTCTTATAAAGCTCTCCCTCATGGACCCTGTAGGCTTTAGATCGCCGCAGTATGCAGCGTGCCTCGTTTTGGTCCTCAGGGAGTTCCTGCCTAGTTAAGTAGGCCAGGAATGGTTCTGTCCACGGGGCGATGACGGCCATTATAATGTGGGCTAAGGATGTTATTTCCGTGGCAGATCCTCCGATTATGTCAGAGTGTTCGGTATCAGGCATTGCGGTTGGGTCCGGTTTGTTGTTACCAGTGTCCCCTTCCCATACCACGGATGGCTTGAAAAGCCTCTCCAAAAAGATGTTAGGGGGGACCACATAGCGTTTTGCGCTGATGTGTGCGAGGACGTTTGCCGCCTGATTGTTTTCGCGGGCTGAATGGTGAAATTCGAGCCCCTCGAACCGAGCTGCCATTTTTAGGAAGATGTTGCGATAAGCCGCCATTTTCGTATCCTTGGCATCAAAGTCTCCATTTGTTTGGGATATTGCAAGGTTTGAATCCCCCCGCACCTCTAGGCGTTGAATGCCCATGGATACTGCCATCCGGAGACCATGTAGAAGGGCCTCGTATTCGGCTGCGTTGTTGGAGTCTGTATACATTATCTGGAGTATGTATTGGACTGTATCTCTGGTTGGGGACGTCAGAACGATGCCAGCCCCCAGACCAACCAGCATTTTGGAGCCGTCGAAGTGCATGATCCAGTTGGAATATGCGCCGTACACTTTAGGGAATTCGGCTTCCATCCATTCGGCGACAAAGTCAGCCAATACTTGCGACTTAATGACTCACCGCGACTTGTAAGTTATGTCGAACGGGAGGAGCTCGATGGCCCATTTGGCAATCCGGCCCGTGGCGTCGCGGTTTTTTATAATATCATTAAGTGGCACTTCCGAGGCTAATGTTATCGAACACTCTTGAAAGTAGTGCCGCAGCTTCCGGGATGCCATGAATACCGCGTATGCTATCTTTTGATAATGCGGGTACCGTGACTTGCATGGTGTAAGGACAGTGGATACATAGTAGACCGGCTTTCGAAGGGGGAATTTATGCCTGTCTGTTTCTCGTTCGACGACGAGCACTGCGCTCACAACTTGATGAGTTGCCGCAATGTATAACAACATTGGTTCGCCAATGTTTGGCGCGGCCAGGACTAGGTTGGTTGCCAATATGGCTTTTATTTCTTCCAATCCGACTGTGGCGGCATCCGTCCACTCAAAGTGTTCGGTGCGCCGAAGGAGGCGATAAAGGGGTAATGCCTTTTCTCCCAGGCGGGAGATAAAGCAGCTTAGAGCCGCCACGCATCCAATTAATTTCTGGATTTGTTTGAGGTCCGTTGGGATATCCAATTGTGACAGAGCTCAGATCTTGGCTGGATTTGCTTCAATTCCTCTGCCGGATACAATGAAGCCCAAGAGCTTTCCGGCTAGCACACCGAAAATGTATTTTTCTGGGTTGAGCTTGATGTCGTATGTTCGGAGGTTATCGAATGTGAGCCTCATGTGCTCATATGTTGCGCCGGTGTTTTTGAGCCCAAAGCGCATTGTGTTGAAGCAGAAGGGGCCTTATGGTGTGATGAATGCCGTTGCGGCTTGGTCGGGCTCCGCCATCTTAATTTGGTGGTAGCTGGAGTATGCGTCGAGGAAACACAATGAATCGTGTCCTGCGGTAGCGTTGATAATTTGATCGATGCGGGGGAGGGGAAGAGATCCTTTGGGCAAGCCTTGTTGAGGTCCTTAAAATAGACGAACTCGCGCCAGGATTTGTCCTTCTTTGGTACCATCACCAGGTTTGCTAGCCAGTCCGGATGTTTTATTTCTCTAATGAATCCGGCCTCCAATAACTTGGCTAGTTCCTCTCCCATGGCATGTCTCTTAGGTTTAGAGAAACGCCGAAGAGCCTGCTTCACCGGCTTGAATCCCTTTAGAATATTGAGGCTATGCTCGGCCAGCCTGCATGGGATTCCTGGCATGTCTGAAGGGTGCCAGGCAAAATTGTCCCAGTTCTCGCGTAGGAACTCTCGTAGTGCGGCATCTACGTCAGGGTTTAATTGTGCCCCGATGGAAGCTGTTTTTGTAGGGTCCGTTGGATGGACTTGGAATTTGACTATTTCATCTGCCGGTTTAAAGGAGGTGGACTTGGATCTCGTATCGAATATCACATCGTCCCTGTTCACCGTGGAGCGCAGCGCAGTCAGTTCCTTAGCTGCTAGGGCTTCGGATAATGCCTCAAGGGCTAGTGCGGCTATCTTGTTTTCGGCGCGGAGTGCTGTGTCCAGATCACTAGCAAGAGTGATAATTCCGTTGGGCCCAGGCATTTTGAGCTTCATGTACCCGTAATGGGGTATGGCTTGGAAGATTGTGAACGCCTCCCTCCCTAACAGGGCGTGGTAACCGCTATTGAACGGGGTCACTTGGAATGTAATCTCTTCGGACCTATAATTCTCCAGCATGCCAAACACCACATCTAGTGTGATTTTTCCTGTACAGCGCGCTTCCCGATTGGGGATTATTCCTCTAAAGGTTGTGCTGCTTCGCTCGATGCGGTTCCAGTCTATTTCCATTTTTGAAGGGTTTCCTCATAGATGAGGTTTAATCCGCTTCCGCCGTCGATGAGTACCTTGGTGAGTCGAAAGCCGTCCACAATTGGACTGAGGACCAATGCGGTTGGTGCTCGGGCTGTTCGGAATTTAGGTTCGTCACTGGCATTGAAAGTAATAGTCGTGTCACTCCATGGGTTTATTGTCGCCACGTGGTAGATTTCGGCAAGGCTGCGGAGTGTTCGCTTTCGCCTATTATTTGATGCGAAGGTCTCGAAGACCGTTAATACCGTACTGGTATTTCTGGGATGGTGCTCTGTGGCTTCTGGAATTAGGAGATCCTCGCCACTTTTGGCTACCTGCCGGAGTATCCAACATGCTCTAAGGCTATGTGTTGGTATGGCGCCCTCTGTACTGTGAATTTTACAGGGTCCATTGAGCCATCCCTCTAGTACGGTTCCATGCCCTATAGAGGGTTTTTGCTTTTTGGTAGTTGACCCGGGAGTCTTTTGATAGTGCACCCTTTTATTTTGGACTGGGTTCATATTTAGGGCCGGATTATCCCAAAAGTTTGTTTCGGTTTTCCAGGCACTTTCCATCGCACCGTACTTTCATACTATGGACGCCAAGTCAGCGAAGCGTGATATCTCACGGCGATTTATGGCGTTAAGGATTCCCTTGTCCATGCAATTATTGCAGAAAAATAAGACTGCGTCTTCCTCGCGACAGTCCTTAACCTTGTTCATCGCAAGGAGGAATCTGGCCCAATAGTGATGTACTGTTTCCTGGTGCTCTTGCCTGATGTGGGAAAGATCGCTCATGTTTGGGTGGGTGGGTGGAATTGAATCCGAACCCTTACCCGATCTGGGATCCAGGGGCCGAGGAATTTCCAATTTTGGAAATTCTGGTTCCGGGTGTTGGAAATATGCCCTAGAGGCAATAATAAATTAGTTATTATTATATTTCCTTGTTCATGATAATCGTTTATTATCCATTCTAGAATTGTATTGATAGGAAACTCAAATACATATGTGGATACATAGACAACACCATGTCCCTTGTAAGCCTCTAGTTGACTAGCTCGTTGATCAATAGATGGTTACGGTTTCCTGACCATGGACATTGGATGTCGTTGATGACGAGATCACATCATTAGGAGAATGATGTGATGGACAAGAGCCAATCCTAAGCCTAGCACAAGATCGTGTAGTTCGTATGCTAAAGCTTTTCTAATGTCAAGTATCATTTCCTTAGACCATGAGATTGTGCAACTCCCGGATACCGTAGGAATGCTTAGGGTGTACCAAATGTCACAACGTAACTGGCTGGCTATAAAGGTGCACTGCGGGTATCTCCGAAAGTGTCTGTTGGGTTGGCACGAATCGAGACTGGGATTTGTCACTCTGTGTAACAGAGAGGTATCTCTGGGCCCACTCGGTAGGACATCATCATAATGTGCACAATGTGACCAAGGAGTTGATCACGGGATGATGTGTTATGGAACGAGTAAAGAGACTTGCCGGTAACGAGATTGAACGAGGTATCGGGATACCGATGATCGAATCTCGCGCAAGTATCGTACCGATAGACAAAGGGAATTGTATACGGGATTGATTAAATCCTCGACATCATGGTTCATCTGATGAGATCATCATGGAAGATGTGGGAGCCAACATGGGTATCCAGATCCCGCTGTTGGTTATTGACCGGAGAGTCGTCTCGGTCATGTCTGTGTGTCTCCCGAACCCGTAGGGTCTACACACTTAAGGTTCGGTGACGCTAGGGTTGTAGAGATATTAATATGCGGTAACCCGAAAGTTGTTCGGAGTCCCGGATGAGATCTAGGACGTCACGAGGAGTTCCAGAATGGTCCGAAGGTGACGATTTATATATAGGAAGTCCAGTTTCGGCCATCGAGAAAGTTACGGAGGTAATCGGTATTGTACTGGGACCACCGGAAGGGTCCCGGGGGTCCACCGGGTGGGGCCACCTATCCCGGAGGGCCCCATGGGCTGAAGTGGGAGGGGAACCAGCCCCTGGTGGGCTGGTGCACCCCCCATGGGCCTCCCCCTGCGCCTAGGGTTGGAAACCCTAGGGGTGGGGGGCGCCCCACCTGACTTGGGGGGCATGTCCCCCTTGGCCACCGCCCCCCTTGGAGATGGGATCTCCTAGGGACGGAGCCCCCCTAGGGCCCTATATATAGTGGGAGAGGGAGGGCAGCCGCACCCAAGTCCTTGGCGCCTCTCTCTCCCTCCGTGACACCTCTCCCTCTCGTTGGTGCTTGGCGAAGCCCTGCCGAGATCCCGCTGCTTCCACCACCACGCCGTCGTGCTGCTGGATCTCCCTCAACCTCTCCTCTTCCCTTGCTGGATCAAGAAGGAGGAGATGTCTCTCCATTCCGTACGTGTGTTGAACACGGAGGTGCCGTCCGTTCGGCGCTAGGATCATCGGTGATTTGGATCACGACGAGTACGACTTCATCAACCCCGTTCTCTTGAACGCTTCCGCTTAGCGATCTTCAAGGGTATGAAGATGCACTCCCTCTCTCTCATTGCTAGTATCTCCTAGATTGATCTTGGTGACATGTAGGAAAATTTTGAATTATTTCTACGTTCCCCAACAATGGCATCATGAGCTAGGTCTATGCGTAGATTATATGCACGAGTAGAACACAAAGCAGTTGTGGGCGATGATTTGTTCAATTTTCTTACCATTACTAGTCTTATCTTGATCCGGCGACATTGTGAGATGAAGCGGCCCGGACCGACCTTACACGTACGCTTACGTGAGACTGGTTCCACCGACTGACATGCACTTGATGCATAAGATGGCTGGCGGGTGTCTATCTCTCCCACTTTAGTCGGATCGGATTCGATGAAAAGGGTCCTTATGAAGGGTAAATATCAATTGGCATATCACCGTTGTGGTTTTGCGTAGGTAAGAAACGTTCTTGCTAGAAACCCATAGCAGCCACGTAAAACATGCAACAACAATTAGAGGATGTCTAACTTGTTTTTGTAGGGTATGCTATGTGATGTGATATGGCCAAAAGGATGTGATGAATGATATATGTGATGTATGAGATTGATCATGTTCTTGTAATAGGAATCACGACTTGCATGTCGATGAGTATGACAACCGGCAGGAGCCATAGGAGTTGTCTTAATTTATTTATGACCTGCGTGTCAATGAAAACGCCATGTAATTACTTTACTTTATTGCTAACCGTTAGCCATAGTAGTAGAAGTAATAGTTGGCGAGGCAACTTCATGAAGACACGATGATGGAGATCATGATGATGGAGATCATGGTGTCATGCCGGTGACGAAGGTGATATTGGCCATATCATGCCGCGCCTCGAAGATGGAGATCAAAAGGCGCAAGATGATATTGGCCATATCATGCCACTTTATGATTTGCATGTGATGTTTGTCATGTTTACATCTTATTTGCTTAGAACGATGGTAGCATAAATAAGATGATCCCTCGCTGAAATTTCAAGAAAAGCGTTCCCCCTAACTGTGCACCATTGCGAAGGTTCGTTGTTTCGAAGCACCACATGATGATCGGGTGTGATAGATTCTAACGTTCGCATACAATGGGTGTAAGCCAGATTTACACATGCGAAACACTTAGGTTGAATTGACGAGCCTAGCATGTACAGACATGGCCTCGGAACACGGAAGACCGAAAGGTCGAACATGAGTCGTATAGTGGATACGATCAACATGAAGATGTTCATCTATGATGACTAGTCCGTCTCACGTGATGATCGGACACGGCCTAGTTGACTCAGATCATGTATCACTTAGATGACTAGAGGGATGTCTATCTAAGTGGGAGTTCATTGAATAATTTGATTAGATGAACTTATTTATCATGAACATAGTCAAAAGGTCTTTGCAAATTATGTTGTAGATCACGCTTTGGTTCTACTGTTTTAGATATCTTCCTAGAGAAAATTTAGTTGAGAGTTGACAGTAGCAATTATGCGGACTGGGTGCGTGAACTGAGGATTGTCCTCGTTGCTGCACAGAAGGGCTATGTCCTTAATGCACCGCTCAGTGCGTTGAACCTCGAGCGTCGTTGTAGATGTTGGGAAACATCTGACATATACATTTTGATGACTATGTGATAGTTCAGTGCGTAATACTAACGGTTTAGAATTGTGGCACCAAAGACGTTTTTGAAACATCGCAGAACATATGAGATGTTCCAAAGACTGAAATTGGGATTTCAGACTAGTACCCACGTCAAGAGATATGAGACCTCTGACAAGTTTCTTAAGCCTGCAAACTATGGGAGAAAAGCTCAATCGTTGAGCATGTGCTCAGATTGTCTGATTACTACAATCGCTTGAATCGAGTGGGAGTTAATCTTCCAGATGAAATAGTGATGATTCTCCATAGTCACTGCCACCAAGCTATTGGAGCTCCGTGATGAACTATAACATATCAGGGATAGACATGATGATCCTTGAGCAACTCGCGATGTTTGACACCGCGAAAGTAGAAATCAAGTAGGAGCATCAATTGTTGATGGTTAAACCACTAGTTTCAAGAAGGGCAAGGGAAAGAATGGATACTTCATGAGATGGCAAATCAGTTGCTGCTCTAGTGAAGAAACCCAAGGTTGAACCAAACTCGAGACTAAGTGCTTCTGTAATGAGGGAACGGTCACTGAAGCAGAACTACCCTAGATACTTGGTAGATGAGAAGGCTGGCAAGGTCGACAGATGTATCTTGGAAATACGTTATATTAATGTGTACTTTACTAGTACTCCTAGTAGCACCAGGGTATTAAAATACCGGTTCAGTTGCTAAGTGTTAGTAACTCGAAACAAAAGGCTACGGAATAAACAGAGACTAGCTGAAGGTGAGATGACGATATGTGTTGGAAGTGTTTCCAAGGTTGATGTTATCAAGCATCGCATGCTCCCTCTACCATCGAGATTGATGTTAAACCTAAATAATTGTTATTTGGTGTTTGCGTTGAGCATAGACATGATTGGATTATGTTTATCGCAATACAGTTATTCTTTAAGGAGAATAATGGTTACTCTGTTTGTTTGAATAATACCTTCAATGGTCTTGCACCTAAAATGAATGGTTTATTTAATCTCGATCGTAGTGATACACATGTTCATGCCAAAAGATATAAGATAGTAATGATAGTACCACATACTTGTGGCACTGCCATTTGAGTCATGTTGGTATAAAACGCATGAAGAAGCTCCATCTTGATGGATATTTGGACTCACTCATTTTTGAAAAGATTGAGACATGCGAACCGTGTCTATTGGTAGATATGCATGAAGAAACTCCATACAGATGGATCATTTGGACTCACTTGATTTTGAATCACTTGAGACATGCAAATCATACCACATGGGCAACATGACTGAAAGGCCTCGTTTTCAGTAAGATGGAACAAGAAAGCAACTTGTTGGATGTAATACATTTTGATGTGTGCAGTCCAATGAGTGCTGAGGCACGCAGTGGATATCATTATGTTCTTACTTCATAGATGATTTGAGTAGATGCTGAGTATATTTACTTGATGAAACACAAGTCTGAATTATTGAAAGGTTTAAGTAATTTCAGAGTGAAGTTGAAGATCGTCGTGACAAGATGATAAAATGTCTATGATGTGATCATAGAGATGAATATCTGAGTTACGAGTTTGGCACACAATTAAGACATTGTGGAAATTGTTTCACAACTAATACCGCCTAGACCACCATAGTGTGATGGTGTGTCCGAACATCACAACTGCACCCTATTGGATATGGTGCATACCATGATGTCTCTTATCGAATTTCCACTATCGTTTATGGGTTAGGCATTAGGGACAACTGCACTCACTTTAAATAGGGCACCACACAATTCCGTTGAGACGACACCGTGCGAACTATGGTTTAGAGAAACCTAAGCTGTCATTTCTTAAAAGTTTGGGGCTGCGATGCTTATGTGAAAAGGTTTCAGGCTGATAAGCTCGAATCCAAAGCGGATGAATGCATCTTCATAGAATACCCAAAACAGTTGGGTATACCTCCTATTTCAGATCCGGAAGCAAAATTGATTGTTTCTAGAAACGGGTCCTTTCTCGAGGAAAAGTTTCTCTCGAAAGAATTGAGTGGGAGGATGGAAGAGACTTGATGAGGTTATTGAACCGTCACTTCAACTAGTGTGTAGTAGGGCACAGAAAGTTGTTCCTGTGGCACCTACACCAATTGAAGTGGAAGCTTATGATAGTGATCATGAAACTTCGGATCAAGTCACTACCAAACCTCATAGGTCGACAAGGATGTGTACTACATCAGAGTGGTACATAATCCTGTCTTGGAAGTCATGTTGCTAGACAACAATGAACCTATGAGCTATGGAGAAGCGATGGTGGGACCGGATTCCGACTAAAGGCTCGAGGCCATAAAATCCGAGAGAGGATCCATGTATAAAACAAAGTATAGACTTTGAAAAGAACTACTTGATGGTCGTAAGGCTGTTGGGTGCAGATGGATTTTAAAAGGAAGATGGACAATGATGGTAAGTGTCACCATTAAGAAAGCTCGACTTGTCGTTAAGATGTTTCCCGATAAGTTCAAGGAGTTGACTACGATGAGACTTTCTCACTCGTAGTGATGCTAAGAGTCTGTTGGAATTATGTTAGCAGTTACTGCATTATTTATGAAATCTTGCAGATAGGATGTCAAAACATTGTTTCCTCGACGTTTTTCTTGAGGAAAGGTTGTATGTGATACAACCAGAAGGTTTTGTCAATCCTGAAAGATGCTAACAAGTATGCAAAGCTCCAGCAATCCTTCTAAGGACTGGAGTAAGCATCTCAGAATTGGAATGTACGCTTTGATGAGATGATCAAAGATTTTGGGTTTATACAAAGTTTATGAGAAACTTGTATTTCCAAAGAAGTGATTGGGAGCACTATAGAATTTTTGATGAGTATATGTTGTTAACATATTGTTGATCAGAAATGATGTAGAATTTCTGGAAAGCATACAAGGTTATTTGAAAAGTGTTTTTAATGGAAAACCTGGATTAAGCTACTTGAACATTGAGCATCAAGATCTATAAGGATAGGTGAAAATCGCTTAATAGTACTTTCAAACGAACACATACCATGACAAAATTTTGAAGGAGTTCAAAAATAGATCGGCAAAGAAGGAGTTCTTGGCTGTGTTATAAGGTATGAGTATTGAGTAACACTCAAGACCTGACCACGGCAGAATAGAGAGAAAGGATGAAGGTCGTCCCCTATGCTTTAGACGTAGGCTCTAAAGTATGCAATGTTGTGTACCGCACCTGAAGCGTGCTAAGCCTTGAGTCAGTCAAGGGGTACAAGTGTGATCTAGGAATGGATCACAGGACAACGGTCAAGGTTATCCTTAGTAACTAGTGGACTAAGGAATTTTCTCGATTATGGAGGTGGTAAAAGAGTTCGTCGTAAAGGGTTACGCCGATGCAATCTTTGACACTAATCTGGATGATTCTGAGTAGTAAACCGGATTTGTATAGTAGAACAGTTATTTGGAATAGATCCAAAAAGAGCGTGGTAGGTGCATCTACAAGATGACACAGAGATTTGTAAAGCACACACCGATCTGAAAGGTTCAGACTCGTTGACTATAACATCTCTCACAAGCATAACATGATCAAATCCAGAACTCATTGAGTGTTAATCACATGGTAATGTGAACTACATTATTGACTCTAGTAAACTCTTTGGGTGTTAGTCACATGGGGATGTGACCTTGAGTGTTAATCACACAGCGATGTGAACTGGATTATTGACTCTAGTCCAAGTGGGAGACTGTTGGAAATATGCCCTAGACGAAATAATAAATTAGTTATTATTATATTTCCTTGTTCATAATAATCGTTTATTATCCATGCGAGAATTGTATTGATAGGAAACTCAGATACATGTGTGGATACATAGACAACATCATGTCCCTAGTAAGCCTCTAGTTGACTAGCTCGTTGATCAATAGATGGTTACGGTTTCCTGACCATGGACATTGGATGTTGTTGATGACGGAATCACATCATTAGGAGAATGATGTGATGAACAAGACCCAATCCTAAGCCTAGCACAAGATCGTGTAGTTCGTATGCTAAAGCTTTTCTAATGTCAAGTATCATTTCCTTAGACCATGAGATTGTGCAACTCCCGGATACCGTAGGAATGCTTAGGGTGTACCAAACGTCACAACGTAACTGGGTGGCTATAAAGGTGCACTGCGGGTATCTCCGAAAGTGTCTGTTGGGTTGGCATGAATCGAGACTGGGATTTGTCACTCCGTGTAACGGAGAGGTATCTCTGGGCCTACTCGGTACGACATCATCAGAATGTGCACAATGTGACCAAGGAGTTGATCACTGGATGATGTGTTACAGAATGAGTAAAGAGACTTGCAGGTAACGAGATTGAATGAGGTATCGGGTTACTAACGATGGAATATCGGGCAAGTATTGTTCCGATAGACAAAGGGAATTGTATACGGGATTGATTAAATCCTTGACATCGTGGTCCATCCGATGAGATCATCGTGGAACAAGTGGGAGACAACATGGGTATCCAGATCCCTCTGTTGGTTATTGACTGGAGAGTCATCTCGGTCATGTCTGCGTGTCTCCCGAACCCGTAGGGTCTACACACTTAAGGTTCAATGACGCTAGGGTTGTAGAGATATTAGTATGCGGTAACCCGAAAGTTGTTCAGAGTCCCGGATGAGATCTCGGACGTCACGAGGAGTTCCTAAATGGTCCAGAGGTGAATATTTATATATAGGAAGTCCAGTTTCTGCCATCGGGAAAGTTTCAGGGGTAATTGGTATTGTACCGGACCACCGGAAGGGTCCCGGGGGTCCACCGGGTGGGGCCACCTATCCCGGAGGGCCCCATGGGCTGAAGTGGGAGGGGAACCAGCCCCTGGTGGGCTTTTGCGCCCCCCATGGGCCTCCCCCTGCGCCTAGGGTTGGAAACCCTAGGGGTGGGGAGCGCCCCACCTGACTTGGGGGGCAAGTCCCCCTTGGCCGCCCCCCCCCCTTGGAGATGGGATCTCCTAAGGCTGGTGCCCCCCTAGGGGCCCTATATATAGTGGGGGGAGGGATGGAAGCCGCACACAAGTCCCTGGCGCCTCCCTCTCCCTCCGTGACACCTCTTCCTCTCGTTGGTGCTTGGCGAAGCCCTACCGAGATCCTGCTGCTTCCACCACCACGTCGTCGTGCTGCTGGATCTCCATCAACCTCTCCTCTTCCCTTGCTGGATCAAGAAGGAGGAGACATCTCTCCGTTCCGTACGTGTGTTGAACGCGGAGGTGCCATCCATTCGGCACTAGGATCATTGGTGATTTGGATCACGACGAGTATGACTCCATCAACCCCGTTCTCTTGAACGCTTCCGCTTAGCGATCTTCAAGGGTATGAAGATGCACTCCATCTCTATCGTTTCTAGTATCTCCTAGATTGATCTTGGTGACACGTAGGAAAATTTTGAATTATTTCTACGTTCCCCAACACCGGGGTGTTGCCCAATAATCCTGGCCCGCTGCGTGACTCTAAGTTCATGGATTGAATGTTGTCCTCCCGCGAACGGGTATCCGGCTCGGAGAGCTCAGGAATCCAGACATAGTTGGTCCTCAATATGGAGGAGAGGTCGCCGCATTGTTCCTCCACCACTGTAATATGATGGGTGACCGGCGGAGAGTTAATCTCCGTTTGATCGGGTTTAAGCCCAATCCGATCATAGTCCGTAGCGACTCCCAGGGCGGCGATGCAATCCAAGAGCTTGTTTAGGGAGGCAAGCTCCATTGGATCCATCTGTTCAGCGAGTGCCGATTTGACGTGGAGGCTATTTTCGATGACCCGAGAAGTCATCGTCGGCGTGACGGCCGAACAGGCGGTCATGATGAAACCGCCTAGCCGGAGAGTTTGGCCGACAGCCAAAGCTCCCCCAACACTAGTACCGTCTTTAAAGACGAGACGAGACGAGACATCCTTCCTTCTGGCGACGGCACAGTGGAACTCTCAATGAAAGCACCAATGTCGGTGTCAAAACTGGCGGATCTCGGGTAGGGGGTCCCGAACTGTGCGTCTAAGGCGGATGGTAACAGGAGGCAGGGAACATGATGTTTTACCCAGGTTTGGGCCCTCTTGATGGAGGTAAAACCCTACGTCCTACTTGATTTATTCTTGATGATATGAGTATTACAAGAGTTGATCTACCACAAGATCAGAGAGGCTAAACCCTAGAAGCTAGCCTATGGTATGATTGTTGTTGTCCTACGGACTAAACCCTCCAGTTTATATAGACACCGGAGGGGGCTAGGGTTACACATAGTCGGTTACAATGGGAGGAGATCTACATATCCGTATTGCCAAGCTTGCCTTCCACGCCAAGGAAAGTCCCATCCGGACACGAGACGAAGACTTCAATCTTGTATCTTCATAGTCCAACAGTCCGGCCAAAGGTTATAGTCCGGCTGTCCGTACACCCCCTAATCCAGGACTCCCTCAGACGCCGAGGAGGAGTCCGAGTCAGACTCCACCTCGGGCCGGCCCCTCCTCCAACCGCCGCCCGCCCCCAAGGCCTTTAAAGGCCGAGGACCCTCCCCCTATTGCCTCACCACCGCCGCCTACAGCCGCTGCCGCTCGCCATCGCGCCGCTTGACGCGCCGCCGCCGCAACCCCGCGCCGTTGCCGCACCCCGCCGACGCTGCACCACCGCCGCCCAAGCAGCATCCCCGCCCCGTCGTTTCACCGGATTCCGCCGTCATTGCTGCTGGTGACTTTTTCCCAGTTAACCGGTACAAAGCACCCCATTTTTTCGGTTTTGTTTTTTTATCGGTTTTATTTTAGGGTTAGGGTTTTTCTCGGGTTTCTTTGGTTTCGCTAATTAGCGAACGTTCGCCCAAACGCCTCTGTTCGCGAAGGCGGTCGTTCGTTTATCTCTTATAACAAAAGTTCATTCGTCAATCTTTTTTATTAATTTTATTTTCTGGCCAGGGGCCTATCCACAATTATTTTTATTGCAGTTTAGCCCCTGATCTTCAAATGCTCGCAACTTTTTAACCGTTCGTCCAAATCCAGTGAAACCAATGCCAAAATCTTCATCTTGAACCCCTCTTTCCAGTTAACGAACTTGAACATGGTTTCTTAAAATTAAAATTTGGTTGTAAGCAGATTTGAATTTGAACTTCTTTTAACCGCAACTTGAGTTTCGTAGCTCCGATTCGATTGATTCTTTTTGGAAATCGAAGCTCTTCTCCTGGACTTTTCATTTGGATCTTTTCATTCGAGTTTTACCCGTGCATCTATTACTTGAGTGCTTATGTATGTTATTGTTTGTTTGCGATAGAGTTTTCGGAGTGCGAAGCGTGCTACTACGAGTCACTAGGGTTTTTAGATCGTCAGCAAGGCAAGTAACACTTTGATCATACCCCCTTATTACCCAGTTTTTATGCATTAGTCTCAACCCTCAAACACTGCATGGTTAGGACTTGAATACTTGTGGTTATTGGGAAGTAGTGATGAGGTAGAACCTATTGCCTTTATTTTCAAACCCTGGTAGTTACTTCTACGTTGTGCTTATATTGCTATGCTATGCCCGTAGACGTGGTTTGGTTTGAGTGATCCATGACAGATGTGAGAGTTTTAATTAATGGTTAAACTTAAGGTGGCTACTTTAATACACATCTGGGTGGATTGGTTGAGGCACCCTGGAGCACCCAGTGGTTGTCTGGGCACCTGGAGCAATCCAGTGTTGTCCTGGGATATCCCGGAGTACCTTTGTGATCATCCTACGGTTTGCAACCCAGGCTCAAAGGGATCATAAGATTATTCATACTGGAAACTTCTGTGTGCAGCCACAAGCCATCATGGGCCCTGGCATAGTTGACTAGGTTGTGTGACCTCTTTCAGTGGTAGGCTAGCAGATGTAGGGGATGTAGGTGGTACTATCTACCCAGAGTAAAGAGTTAATGCTTCTGAAAGACTGTGTCTCGGTCATCCGTTTTCTCAAAACACCATGTAGTGCGAGAAAATCCAACGGAGGAGATTGATACGTCTCCAACGTATCTATAATTTTTGATTGTTCCATGCTATATTATATTCTGTTTTGGACATTATTGGCTTTATTATACACTTTTATATTATTTTTGGGACTAACCTATTAACCGGAGGCCCAACCCAGAATTGCTATTTTATTTTGCCTATTTTAGGGTTTCGCAGAAGGGATAATTGGTTTTATGCCCCTAGTTGTGTCCCACTCGACAGGATGGCCCCTAATTTCCAAAAGCCAGCGATTATGTCCAACCCACTTTGGCCGTCTTGTGCTTCATAACTAATTCATACTAAATCATAAAAATGAAAATAAGATACCAAAATGTTTGGGAAAACATCACCTACATGTCAATGTCATTTGCATTCATTACAAAACTATTGGAAAGTGCCCATCCGAGTTTTAGCTCTTACGATACCACCATGAACAATAAAATCTTAAAAAGTTCAAAAAATTCCAAAAAAATGGTGCCAAAGAATGACAAATGTTTTAAGTGCTTGCCAAGTTTCATCGGGGAATGACATTTGTGGAAGTCATGGCAAAAAAACAATCGACACTCCAAAATAGATTGTTTTTTTGCCACAACTTCCATGAATGTCATTCCCCGATGAAACCTGGCAAGCACTTAAAACATTTGTCGTTCTTTACCACCAAATTTATTTTTGAATTTTTTGAATTTTTTAGATTTAATTGTTCATGGTGGTTTGATAAGAGCTAAAACTCGGATGCACACTTACCAACACGTTTGTCATGAATACAAGTGACATTGACATACAGGTGATGTTTTTCCGAACATTTTGGTATCTTATTTGCATTTTTCTGATTTCATATGAATTAGTTATGCAGTTTTCAAATTGACGGCCAAACGGTCAAAGGGCAAAAGCACAAGACGCCAAAGTGGGTTGGACAGAACCGCTGGCTTTTGGAAATTAGGGGCAATCATGTCGAGTGGGACACAACTAAGGGCATAAAACCAATTATCTCTTCGCAGAAAAAGAATATCAAATGGAGTCCGAACGGAATGAAACCTTCGGGAACGTGATTTTTGGAACGAACATGATCCAGAGGACTTGGACCCTACATTAAGACATCAACCAGGAGGCCACGAGG
>NC_057797.1:223202813-223215926 GCF_018294505.1 Triticum aestivum
GCTCCACCGACGTACTCCTTCCTCCTATATATACCTTCGTACCCCCAAACTACCAGATACGGAGCCAAAACCCTAATTCCACCGCCGTAACTTTCTGTGTCCATGAGATCCCATCTTCGGGCCTGTTCCGGAGCTCCGCCGGACGGGGCATCGATCATGGAGGGCTTGTACATCAACACCATAGCCTCTTCGATGAAGTGTGAGTAGTTTACTTCAGACCTACGGGTCGATAGCTATTAGCTAGATGGCTTCTTCTCTCTTTTTGGATCTCAATACAAAGTTCCCCCCCTCTCTTATGGAGATCTATTCGATGTAATCTTCTTTTGTGGTGTGTTTGTTGAGACCGATGATGTAACACCCGGTATGTGACCTGCCATAATTGTATTCCAACTCTTTCCATTTCCGGCACTAAGTTATGACATTTCCTCGTTGTCGGGTTTTTGTCTTCGTGTTGTTTTGTCTTTGTCATGCATCTCATATCATGTCATCATGTGCATCGCATTTGCATACGTGTTCGTCTCATGCACCCGAGCATTTTCCCCGTTGTCCGTTTTGCATTACGGCGCTCCTATGTCCTCCGGTGTCCCTTTCTACCTCTTTTCATGTGTGGGCGTTAAACATTTTCGGATCGGACCGAGACTTGTCATGCGGCCTTGGTTTACTACCAGTAGACCACCTGTCAAGTTTCGTGCCATTTGGACTTCGTGTGATACTCCAACGGTTAACCGAGGGACCGAAAAGGCCTCGTGTGTGTTGCAGCCCAACACCTCTCCAAAGTGGCCCAAAACCCACCTAAACCCCTTCCATCACCTAGGTCGTTCGATCACGATCGCGTAGCCGGAAACCATGCTCAATTTGGAGCCTCCTAGCTCCCTCTACCTCCATATATAGGTCCCTCCACGAAAATCCCGGATCTCCTCCTCCCAAACCCTAGATCATTCGTCCCTCAGCGCGCCGGACGTGTCCGGGCGTGCCGAACACACCGCACCACCGCTCCGCACCAGTGGCACGCTGCCACGTGGCGCCCGCAGCCCCACATCGCCGTGAACCCGCGCCGGCCAGTGAAGCCAACCGCGGACCTCCTCCGCGCGCCACCGGGCCGCGCCTCCTGCGCCTCGCCTCGCCGCCTGGAACCCCGCTGCCACCGCGCCTTCGCCGCTCGACCTCGCCGCCGGCGAGCTCCATCGCGGCGGCTCCTCTCCATCGCCGCACCGTCCCGAGCCGCGGCCACCTCCGCCGTCCTCCTCCCGCGCCGCTCCGGTGACTTCACCGCCCGGATCCGACCACCACGCTGCTGTTCCTCTCCGGCGAGCGCCAAGTCCGGCGCCGACCATCCTCGTTTCCCGTGCAACAACAGTGCTTGATCAGATCTCAGGTCTGGAAAACCCTAATTCCTAAGGTTGACTTTTTCCCTCTCTCTCAATAATTTTTGCACATGTTCTCAGCATCATAACTTCATCATCGTTGCTTCGATTCATGCGTGTAGCATATCGAAATGTTCGTCTCGAGGAGTACTTCATTTCATCTCATTGCATCATGTTCATTTGGGCTCATCTTGATGCCCGAAATGCTGTTGGAAGAGGGCTATGTGATGTTAGTTTCAGATTCTTATCGGCAAATGCACTTTTTTCATTTTTGCCATGATTAATGTGTGCATGCTATGATCTTGAGCTCTACATGTGTTTTGAAGTATGCCATGACATCTTTACAGGGGTGTATGCCATGTATTTTTGTGATCTTTGTGGTGACTAGCACAAGCATGAAAAGTAGCTTACTTAATGTTGCTGATTTCAGGGACTTATAAATATTCTAAGTCCTTGCCCTGTCATTATTTTTATGCCATGTGTTCATGTGGCTACCGAGTGATCCGTGCCTCTTTTGAGCATGATCAGTAAGGAGGTTTTGTAGATATTGTGGTGCTCTATCCATCCATGTCTTTCTTTGCATTTATGGAGCACCATAGGTTGAGTCAATCGAGCTCTACTTTTGCTATAAAATGTTCCTGGCAGATTGTTAACATGGTTAGCAATTTTGCCGAGCTTGTTGTTGTTGATCCGGGCATGCTATGTTGTTGTTCTTGCCATGTCTAGCTTCTATGCCATGTCTACTTGCTAGGTGTATGCTTAGTTTTTCATGTCTTGCCTCGTATGAGAGCATCGAGCTCGTAAACATGCCTACTAGATATCTGTTTTGCCATGTTCCAGTTTTTCACTATGTCTGAATATGTTAACGATAATTGCTATGTTCACGTGGTTGCAATTGTATTTTTTGATCCCTTTTGGCTTATGGTCAGTAAGGGACTTTTGTCGTATGCTTTGAGTAGCTTCATGCCATGCCTTGCTTTGCCATGATATGTTCCTTTAGCATGTAGTTTTCGTGCTCTAAACATTGCTTCCTGTTGTTAAATTCCTGAGATGCTGATAATTTCACTAAGTCTGTAACCTGATATCTTTTGCACTTTCGCCATGCTTGTTTGAACCTACTAATGAGTGAATTAGCCGTAGCTCAGTGTTCATCTTTTGTCACGCATCATGACTGGATCCCTACCATTTATTTTGTTGCTATGTTAGAGTGTTGTAGCATGTTGTTCTTGATGCATTTAGATGGTCTCGTGTTGTTAATCGCAGACCGGTGCCATATTTGCTTTGCTTGTCATTTCCAAACCGTGCAGCCGATTCTGGTGATCTTTATATCGATTTCGACCGAAATCAACTCCTCTTTCTAGTGGAACTCTTGGTTTTCCAATTTGAGGCCAGGTTTAATGATTCCTTTCTGAATCATGCATATGCATCGCATACCGCATCCCGCATATCATGACATGTTTTGCATCATGTTGTTTGTGCATTGCACGTGGTTGATGGTGTCTCTCTTTGCTTGTTGTCTTGCTTGGGTAGAGCCGGGAGACGAGTACGTGATCGAGGATCCCGTTGAGTACGCTTACTAGGATCAAGTCAACTCAGAGAACTTTGCAGGCAAGATGACCATACCCTCGAAATCACTTCTATCTTTGCTTGCTAGATGCTCGCTCTTTTGCTATGCCTATGCTATGATACCTACCATTTTCTTACCACGCCTCTCATATCGCCATGTCAAACCTGTAACCCACCTTGTCCTAGCAAACCATTGTTTGGCTATGTTACCGCTTTGCTCAGCCCCTCTTTTAGCGTTGCTAGTTGCAGGTGAAGATTGGAGTTTGTTCCTTGTTGGAATTTGTTTTTTGTTGGGATATCATTATATTATCTTGTTTATCTTAATGCACCTATATACTTGGTAAAGGGTGGAAGGCTCGGCCTTATTCCTGGTGTTTTGTTCCACTCTTGCCACCTTAGTTCCGTCATACCGGTGTTATGTTCCTTGATTTTGCATTCCTTACATGGTTGGGTTATAATGGGAACCCCTTGACAGTTCGCCTTGAATAAAACTCTTCCAGCAATGCCCAACATTGGTTTTACCATTCGCCAACTAGCCTTTTTCCCTTGGGTTTCGCGGACTCAAGGGTCATCTTTATTTTAACCCCCCCCCCCCGGGCAGTGCTTCTCTAAGTGTTGGTCCAACTGAGTGATGTCCGGGGCTACCAGGGGCAACTCTGGGCCGGCCTACACGACGTCTTGCTCATCTGATGTGCCCTGAGAACGAGATATATGCAGCTCCTATCGGGATTTGTCAGCACATCTGGGTGGCTTTGCTGGTTTAGTTTTACCATTGTCGAGATGTCTTGTAACCAGGATTCCGAGTCTGATTGGATTGTCTTGGGAGAAGGAATATCCTTCATTGACCGTGAGAGCTTGTGATGGGCTAAGTTGGGACACCCCTGCAGGGATTTGATCTTTCGAAAGCCGTGCCCGCAGTTATGGGCAGATGGGAATTTGTTAATGTCCGGTTGTAGATAACCTTAAACTAAACTTAATTAAAATGAATCAACAGAGTGTGTGGCCGTGATGGTCTCTTTTCGGCGGAGTCTGGGAAGAGAACACGGTCTCGTGTTATGCTTGATCGTAGGTTGTTCTAGGATCACTTCTTGATCATAGTTCATCGACCGTGCTTTTCCTTCCCTTCTCGCTCTCTTTTGCGTATGTTAGCCACCATATATGCTAGTCGCTTGCAGCTCTACCTCATACCTTTTACCCTTCCTATAAGATTAAATAGTCTTGATCGCGAGGGTGTGAGATTGCTGAGTCCCCGTGACTCACAGTTTACTTCCAAAACCAGATGCAGGGACCGATGATACCGTGCCAGGTGATTCAACTGAGCTCAAGTGGGAGTTCGATGAGGACTCAGGACGATACTACGTGTCTTTCCCAGATTATTAGTAGTGGTGCCCTGTTGGGGTGATCGGGGACTATGTTGCATTTGGGGTTTATCTTCATTTTGGTTCCGTAGCCAGACCTTGAGTGTATTTGGATGAATGTAATGACTTATTTATGCTATTTGTGTGACACGGCGAGTGTAAGCCAACTATGTTACTCTTTTCCCTTATTTATTACATGGATTGTTGTGAACATTACCTCACTTGCGACATTGCTTTCAATGCGGTTATGCCTCTAAGTCGTGCTTCCACACATGGGAGATATAGCTGCATCGAGGGCATTACAAGTTGGTAATCAGAGCCTTCCCCGACCTTTAGGAGCCCTCTGCTTGATCGAATCGCTGGCGTTGGTGAGTCTAGAAAAATGTTTTGAGTCATTTAGGATTATATATATCGGAGAGTAGGACTTCTTTTTACTCCTCAGTCCCTTCGTCGCTCTGGTGAGGCATCCTGACGTAGAGTTTTGACACTTCTCTTCTAAAATTTCACTAAAAAAAATTTTAGGATCACGCGGGTATCTTGGAATCATTCTGATGGTTTTGTGACGAGAACATTGTTCTTGGTGCCTCCTGACATTTAGGGGTTGTGGCAGTGTCCCGGGGAGTTGAGCTCCGAGGTGTTGTCGTCACAATTTTATCGTTGCAATTCTGGAATACCTGAGTTTCGCCGACATCGAAAATCTCTTTTATGCAGTTGTTGGTGAGATAACCTCGATGCCACCCAGTACTGGGGCGGGAGTATTGCCATAACGGATGATTTTCGAAGGTTGAGGTAAATGATTTCCGAAGGTTTCTTGGTTATGTGTTGAAGGATGGATACAGCTGGATGTAGGATTCGGTAGCTTTGGGTGAGATATTATGCTTCCCCTGTATCCCCAACACCTGATTGCATAACCGAAAAGGTTCGGGAGTTTCATAGGTGGGAATTCATGTAGCTCTAGTATTTCTTCCGCGGATATTTGGTTTGTGATTGGGTAGTCCTCACCAAGTATTTGTTCTTGTCTGTACCTTGTTGTTTTATTTCTTCTACCTCTATCTAAGTGGCTTCTCAATTTATGGAAGTGTGACCATTTCAATTGGAATGCATTCGTTCATTTTGTTCGGATGTTAAGACTATATGTTGCAATTTTCGATCCATTTGATTCAGCTTGAATATATGTCTGTCAAGAAGCTAACGGATGTCACCCTCTCCAGGATGGCTCCTCCAACGCGTACGACTCCGAATCCTGATCCGCCACCACCACCTCCACCTCCGGAGGCATGGCAAGCTGTGATGGCTGCTACCAATGCAAACACGCAGCTGATCATGCAAATTTTGCAAGAGCGCAACCAAGGGAATCATGGCCATGGAAACAATCAGAATCAGTTTGCTACACTCAACCAGTTCCTCGCTAACCAGCCAAAGACCTTCAACAACTGTGTCGAGGCAACAGACGCTGATGATTGGCTTGTGCATATCTGCAAGCATTTCGAGTGCAGCAACGTCAGGCCTAAGGACTTTGTCAAGTTTTCCTCGTTCCAACTCAAAGACCAAGCTGCAGAATGGTTTTAGCAATACAAAGATTCGAGGGGAGGCCATGTGATTACCTGGGATAAATTCCGTCAAGACTTCAAAGCTCATCACATTCCCCAGAGTGTTTTTAAGAGCAAGCGTGCGGAATTCCGCAACCTGAAGCAAGGCATCTTGTCTGTTTACTAGTATAACATCATGTTTCAGAAGCTCCCCCGTTTCGCTAACCAAGACGTCCCTGACGAGAAGAGCATGATATATCAGTTCAAGGCTAGCCTCAGAGAAGATCTTCAACTAGCTCTCGTGCTCTTTGAGCCGAAGAAGTACGATGAGTTTTACAACATGGCACTGAAACAAGAGACTGCTCAAGTCAAGTGCGATGCTTCCAAGAAGCGAGTCAGAGATGCAACTCCTTCTTCCTCAACTCAAGTGGAAACTAAGCAGCAAAAGTTTTGGCTGCCTCCTCCTCCGTTCCATCAGCCTTATCAGCAGAAGAGCAAAGGTGGCAATAGATCTTCCCACCCACCCAACCCAGGCTTTCAGAACAAGACTTCATCTCAAGCTCCAAGATCAAGTGCTTCGTATCACCGTCCGCTCTCGGAGGTCACGTGCAACAAGTGTCAGCAGAAGGGTCACTATGCCAACAAATGCTTCAACCAGAGGCGTCTGCCTCCGCCTCCTCCTATGAGGTCTGCTAGCACTGTAGTGGTCAAGCATAACCCCAAGTCTGCTAAAATCAACATGATGAACACAACTCAGGCAGAGGACTCGTCAGAAGTTATCATGGGTAACCTTCCTGTTAATGATATTCCTGCAAGAGTTCTTTTTGATACTGGTGCATCTTTGTCATTCTTATCGAAGCATTCTGCATCCATGCATGATGTGCATACTGTTGATTTGCCTAAGCCGATGGCGGTTACTTCTCCGGGTTTGTTCATGAACACAAAAATGATGGCTCTGGATGTTACTATCACGTTGGGCGACTATAAGTTTCTGTCTTCTCCAATGGTCCTTGGTAACTCGGATATTGATCTTATTCTTGGAATGGACTAGCTTTCTAAGCACAAGGCTCAGCTTGATTGTGCTGCCAGGTAGATTCAATTGACTCATTCGTCTGAGGATGTAATCGTCTTTGCCGCTCGGGATGACACCATTTGTCTGTTTTCTCTCAAAGAGAAGGGCGAGCTGGATGCCATTTGTCAAATTCCAGTCGTTTGCGAATATCAAGACGTCTTTCTAGAAGAGCTTCCAGGAAAGCCTCCGCACCGGCCAGTTGAATTCGTCATCGATCTTGAACCTGGCACGGAACCTGTGTGAAACATTCTTACAAGCTTGGACCTGAAGAGTTGAAGGAGCTAAAGAAGCAACTCGATATTCAAGAGCGTATGGGTCTCATCCAACCAAGTTCTTCTCCATGGGGTTGTGGAGTTCTTTTTGTCAAGAAGAAGGATGGAATGGACCGACTTTGTGTCGACTACCGTCCATTGAACAAGAAGACCATAAAGAACAAGTACCCACTTCCCAACATCAATGAGCTTTTCGAACAACTCAAAGGTGCTCAAGTATTCTCCAAGCTTGATCTCCGTATGGGCTATCATCACATTCGCATTCGTGAAGAAGATATCCCCAAGACAGCATTTAGAACAAGCTATGGTTCATATGAATACATTATCATGTCTTTCGGCCTCGTCAATGCTCCTCCAACATTCTCTCGCATGATGAACTTCATCTTCAACGCCTACACAAATGAGTTCGTCTTGGTCTACCTCGATGACATTCTGGTGTTTTCCAAGAACAAGGAGGATCATGCCAAGCACTTGCGTTTGGTGCTGGATAAACTCAGAGAACATCAGTTCTATGCGAAGTTTTCGAAGTGCGAGTCTTGGCTTGATGAGGTTCTCTACCTTGGGCATATCATATCCGCCATGGGCATAGCGGTGAATCCTGAGAAGGTGTCTGCAATTGTGAATTGGGAACCACCTCAGAATGTGAAGCAACTCCGCAGCTTCCTTGGGCTCGCAAGCTATTACCGAAGGTTCGTTGAGAACTTCTCTAAGATTGCAAAGCCTCTTTCCAACCTTTTCCAGAAGCATGTGAAGTACGTCTGGTCGCCTGAATGTGACATCGCTTTCAACACCCTGAAAGAGAAGTTAGTCACTGCTCCAGTTCTGACTCCTCCTGATGAATCCAAATGGTTCGAGGTCTTTTGTGATGCTTCCCTTCAAGGTCTTGGTGTAGCGTTGATGCAAGAGAAGAAAGTTGTGGCCTATACCTCTCGCCAGTTGAAGCCCAATGAAAAGAACTACCCCACTCATGACCTCGAGTTGGCGGCAGTTTTCCATGCTCTTTTAACTTGGAGACATCTTATTGGGATGAAAAGTGGACATCTTCACTGACCATAAGAGTCTCAAGTACATCTTCACTCAGCCAAACCTCAACCTCAGGCAGACTCGTTGGGTCAAAATGATTCAAGAGTATAATCCGAGTATTGAATATACTCCAGGAAAGGCCAATGTAATTGCTGACGCATTAAGGAGGAAGGCTTACTACAACAGTTTGATTCCCAAGCCTTACCAACCAGAGCTTTGTGAAGATTTCCGCAAAATCAATCTGCAAGTTGTTCCTCAAGGATTTCTGGCCAACCTCCAAGTCTCTCCTACTTTGGAAGATCAGATTCGCGAGGCTCAACTTCTTGATGCTATGGTGAAGAAGGTGAAGATTGGGATTGCCAAGAGTCAACCTAAGTACAAGTGCTATCGTCTTGATGACAAGGATACTCTATTCTTCTAGTATCGCATTGTTGTGCCTAAAGGTGACCTTCATAAAGTCATTATGAACGAGGCTCACAATTCACTCCTCTCTATCCACCCTGGAAGTATAAAGATGTACCATGACCTCAAGCAGTCATATTGGTGGACTCGAATGAAGCGCGAGATTGCTCAGTTCGTGAATGAATGTGATGTCTGCAGAAGAGTGAAGGCAGAACACCAACGACCAGCGGGTCTCCTCCAACCTCTTGCCATTCCAGAATGTAAGTTTGACCATATTGAGATGGACTTCATGACTGGATTTCCAAAGTCCCAAGTGTGGCAATGATGCTATCTTTGTTGTCATCGACAAACTCACTAAAGTGGCTCATTTCCTTCCTATCAAAGAATCTATCACAGCAGCTCAGTTGGCAGAGCTATATACCTTCAGGATTGTCTCCCTGCACGGCATTCCGCAGTTGATATCTTTAGATCGTGGAAGCATCCTTACCTCCATGTTCTGTGATTCTTTTTAGAAGGCCATGGGCACCAACATTCGCTTAAGCACAACTTTTCATCCTCAAACTAGTGGCCAAGTCGAGCGAGTAAATCAGATTCTTGAAGATATGCTCAAGGCTTGCGTCATCTCCTTCGGTATGAAGTGGGAAGATTGTCTTCCATATGCCGAGTTCTCCTACAACAACAACTTCCAAGCAAGTTCGGGCAAGGCCCCATTCGAAATTCTCTATGGCAGGAAGTGCCATACTCCTCTTAACTGGTCAGAGACTGGTGAACGCCAACTTCTTGGAAATGACTTGATCACAGAGGCAGAAGAAATGTGCAAAGTCATTCGTGATAATCTCAAAGTCGTGCAATCGCGCCAGAAGAGTTACTATGATAGCAAGCATCGTGACTTGGCATTCGATATCGGAGACCATGTCTACCTCCGCGTCTCTCCAATGAAAGGTACTCGTCGCTTCGGTATCAAAGGGAAGCTTGCCCCTAGATACGTGAGTCCTTTCAAGATCATCAGCAAAAGAGGCGATTTCGCCTATCAACTTGAGCTTCCCTCCAACTTTGCAAACGTGCACGACGTGTTTCACGTGTCTCAACTCCGCAAGTGCTTCAAGACCCCTGACCGCACTGTCGACTTTGAAGAGATTGATCTCCAGGAAGACTTGTCTTATCATGAGCACCCCGTTGCTATTCTTGAAGAAACCGAGCGCAAGACTCGCAACAAGTCTATCAAATTCCTGAAAGTCAAGTGGTTACATCATTCCGATCGTGAAGCCACCTGGGAACGCGAGGATCACCTCCGTTCTGAGTACCCAGAGTTTTTGCAGTCCTAGATCTCAGGAGGAGATCCTTTCATAGTGGTGGAGTGTTGTAACACCCCGTATGTAACCTGCCATAATTGTATTCCAACTCTTTCCATTTCCGGCACTAAGTTATGATATTTCCTCGTTGTCGGGTTTTTGTCTTCGTGTTGTTTTGTCTTTGTCATGCATCTCATATCATGTCATCATGTGGATCGCATTTGCATACATGTTCGTCTCATGCACCCGAGCACTTTCACTGTTGTCCGTTTTGCATTCCGGCACTCCTATGTCCTCCGGTGTCCCTTTCTACCTCTTTTCATGTGCGGGTGTTAAACGTTTTCGGATCAGACTGAGACTTGTCATGCGGCCTTGGTTTACTACCGGTAGACCGCCTGTCAAGTTTCGTGCCATTTGGACTTCGTTTGATACTCCAACGGTTAACCGAGGGACCGAAAAGACCTCGTGTGTGTTGCAGCCCAACACCTCTTCAAAGTGGCCCAAAACCCACCTAAACCCCTTCCATCACCTAGGCCGTTCGAGCACAATCGCGTGGCTGCAAACCGTGCTCAATTAGGAGCCTCCTAGCTCCCTCTACCTCTATATATAGGTCCCTCCACGAAAATCCCTGATCTCCTCCTCCCAACCGTAGATCATTCGTCCCTTAGTGCGCCGAACGTGACCGGGTGCGCCGGACACACCACGCCGCCGCTCCGCACTAGTGGCATGCTGCCACGGGCGCCCGCAGCCCCACTTCGCCGTGAACCCGCGCTGGCCCATGAAGCCCAACCGCGGCCCTCCTCCGCGCGCCACCAGGCCGTGCCTCCTGTGCCTCGCACTGCCACCTGGAACCCCGCCGCCACCGCGCCTTCGCCGCTCGACCTCGCTGCCGCGAGATCCACCGCAACGGCTCCTCTCCATCGCCGCACTGTCCCGAGCCGCGGCCACCTCCGCCGTCCTCCTCCCGCGCCGCTCCGGCGACTTCACCACCCGGATCCGGCCGTCGCGCTGCTCTTCCTCTCCGGCGAGCGCCAAGTCCGATGACCTCGACTCCGGCACCGACCATCCTCGTTTCCCGTGCAGCTATAGTGCTCAATCGGATCTCAGATCTGGAAAACCCTAATTCCTAGGGTTGACTTTTTTCCCTCTCTCTCTCAATAATTTTTGCACATGTTCTCAGCATCATAACTTCGTCACCGTTGCTCCGATTCGTGCGTGTAGCATATCGAAATGTTCGTCTCGATGATTAATTCATTTCATCTCATTGCATCATGTTCATTTGGGCTCATCTTGATGCCCTAAATGCTGTTGGAAGAGGGCTATGTGATGTTAGTTTCAGATTCTTATCAGCAAATGCACTTTTGTCATTTTTGCCATAATTAATGTGTGCATGCTATGATCTTGAGCTCTACATGTGTTTTGAAGTATGCCATGACATCTTTACAGGGGTGTATGCCATGTATTTTTGTGATCTCTGTGGTGACTAACACAAGCATGCAAAGTAGCTTATTTAATGTTGCTGATTTCAAGGACTTAGAAATATTCTAAGTCCTTGCCCTGTCATTATTTTTATGCCATGTGTTCATGTGGCTACCGACTGATCCGTGCCTCTTTTGAGCATGATCAGTAAGGATGTTTTGTAGATATTGTGGTGCTCTATCCATCCATGTCTTTCTTTGAATTTATGGAGAACCCTAGCTTGAGTCAATCGAGCTCTACTTTTGCTATAAAATGTTCCTGGCAGATTGTTAACATGTTTAGCAATTTTGCCGAGCATGTTGTTGTTGATCCGTGGATGCTATGTTGTTGTTCTTGCCATGTCTAGCTTCTATGCTATGTCTACTTGCTGGGTGTATGCTTAGTTTGTCATGTCTTGCCTCGTAGTGAGAGCATCGAGCTCGTAAACATGCCTACTTGATATTTGTTTTGCCATGTTCCAGTTTTTCACTAAGTCTGAATCTGTTAACGATAATTGCTATGTTCATGTGGTTGCAATTGTATTTTTTGATCCCTTTTGGCTTATGGTCAGTAAGGCACTTCTGTCGTATGCTTTGAGTAGCTTCATGCCATGCCTTGCTTTGCCATGATATTTTCCTTTAGCATGTAGTTTTCGTGATCTAAACATTGCTTCCTGTTATTAAATTCATGAGATGCTGTTAATTTCACTTAGTCTGTAACCTGATATCTTTTGCACTTTTGCCATGCTTGTTTGAACATGCTAATGAGTGAATTAGCCGTAGCTCAGTGTTCATCTTTTGTCAAGAATCATGAGTGGATCCCTGCCAAGTATTTGGTTGCTATGTTAGAGTGCTGTAGCATGTTGTTCTTGATGCATTTAGATGGTCTCATGCTGTTAATCGCAGACCGGTGCCATATTTGTATTGCTTGTCATTTACAAACCGTGCATCCGATTCCGGTGATCTTTATATCGATTTCGACCAAAATCAACTCCTCTTTCCAGTGGCACTCTTGGTTTTCCAAGTTGAGGCCAGGTTCAATCATTCCTTTCCGAATCATGCATTTTCATCGCATCCCGCATCCCGCATATCATGACATGTTTTGCATCATGTTGTTTGTGCATTGCACGTGGTTGAATGTGTCTCCCTTTGCTTGTTGTCTTGCTTGGGTAGAGCTGGGAGACGAGTACATGATCGAGGAGCCCGTTGAGTACGCTTACGAGGATCAAGTCAACTCAGAGAACTTTGCAGGCAAGATGACCATACCCTCGAAATCACTTCTATCTTTGCTTGCTAGATGCTCACTCTTTTGCTATGCCTATGCTATGATACCTACGACTTGCTTATCATGCCTCCCATATTGCTATGTCAAACCTCTAACCCAGCTTGTCCTAGCAAACCGTTGTTTGGCTATGTTACCGCTTTGCTCAGCCCCTCTTTTAGCGTTGCTAGTTGCAGGTGAAGATTGGAGTTTGTTCCTTATTGGAACTTGTTTGTTGTTGGGATATCATTATATTATCTTGCTTATCTTAATGCACCTATATACTTGGTAAAGGGAAGAAGGCTCGGCCTTATGCCTGGTGTTTTGTTCCACTCTTGCCTCCTTAGTTCCGTCATACCGGTGTTATGTTCCTTGATTTTGCGTTCCTTACACGGTTGGGTTATAATGGGAACCCCTTGACAGTTCGCCTTGAATAAAACTCTTCCACCAATCCCAACATTGGTTTTACCATTCGCCACCTAGCCTTTTTCCCTTGGGTTTCACGGACTCAAGGTTC